>NW_027193271.1:0-42315 GCF_032444005.1 Ranitomeya imitator
ACTGAACAAGAAACCACCAAAAATTTTAACCAGTCGTCGTTCTCACAACACTGAGGACCAGTCATTCGAAATGACTTCTCCATGCATTTTATGCATTGGTAAAAGCACTATGATGAAAAGTGTGATATGTTTTCAGGTATCTCCTATACTAATAGAGCCACATGCTCACCGGTTTGCCACATGATGTAGGCCTATGGACTGAACAAGAAACCACCAAAAATTTTAACCAGTCATCGTTCTCACAACACTGAGGACCAGTCATTCGAAATGACTTCTCCATGCATTTTATGCATTGGTAAAAGCACTATGATGAAAAGTGTGATATGTTTTCAGGTATCTCCTATACTAATAGAGCCACATGCTCACCGGTTTGCCACATGATGTAGGCCTATGGACTGAACAAGAAACCACCAAAAATTTTAACCAGTCATCGTTCTCAAAACACTGAGGACCAGTCATTCGAAATGACTTCTCCATGCATTTTATGCATTGGTAAAAGCACTATGATGAAAAGTGTGATATGTTTTCAGGTATCTCCTATACTAATAGAGCCACATGCTCACCGGTTTGCCACATGATGTGGGCCTGTGGACTGAACAAGAAACCACCAAAAATTTTAACCAGTCATCGTTCTCACAACACTGAGGACCAGTCATTCGAAATGACTTCTCCATGCATTTTATGCATTGGTAAAAGCACTATGATGAAAAGTGTGATATGTTTTCAGGTATCTCCTATACTAATAGAGCCACATGCTCACCGGTTTGCCACATGATGTAGGCCTATGGACTGAACAAGAAACCACCAAAAATTTTAACCAGTCATCGTTCTCACAACACTGAGGACCAGTCATTCGAAATGACTTCTCCATGCATTTTATGCATTGGTAAAAGCACTATGATGAAAAGTGTGATATGTTTTCAGGTATCTCCTATACTAATAGAGCCACATGCTCACCGGTTTGCCACATGATGTAGGCCTATGGACTGAACAAGAAACCACCAAAAATTTTAACCAGTCATCGTTCTCACAACACTGAGGACCAGTCATTCGAAATGACTTCTCCATGCATTTTATGCATTGGTAAAAGCACTATGATGAAAAGTGTGATATGTTTTCAGGTATCTCCTATACTAATAGAGCCACATGCTCACCGGTTTGCCACATGATGTAGGCCTATGGACTGAACAAGAAACCACCAAAAATTTTAACCAGTCATCGTTCTCACAACACTGAGGACCAGTCATTCGAAATGACTTCTCCATGCATTTTATGCATTGGTAAAAGCACTATGATGAAAAGTGTGATATGTTTTCAGGTATCTCCTATATTATTAGAGCCACATGCTCACCGGTTTGCCACATGATGTAGGCCTGTGGACTGAACAAGAAACCACCAAAAATTTTAACCAGTCATCGTTCTCACAACACTGAGGACCAGTCATTCGAAATGACTTCTCCATGCATTTTATGCATTGGTAAAAGCACTATGATGAAAAGTGTGATATGTTTTCAGGTATCTCCTATACTAATAGAGCCACATGCTCACCGGTTTGCCACATGATGTGGGCCTATGGACTGAACAAGAAACCACCAAAAATTTTAACCAGTCATCGTTCTCACAACACTGAGGACCAGTCATTCGAAATGACTTCTCCATGCATTTTATGCATTGGTAAAAGCACTATGATGAAAAGTGTGATATGTTTTCAGGTATCTCCTATACTAATAGAGCCACATGCTCACCGGTTTGCCACATGATGTAGGCCTATGGACTGAACAAGAAACCACCAAAAATTTTAACCAGTCATCGTTCTCACAACACTGAGGACCAGTCATTCGAAATGACTTCTCCATGCATTTTATGCATTGGTAAAAGCACTATGATGAAAAGTGTGATATGTTTTCAGGTATCTCCTATACTAATAGAGCCACATGCTCACCGGTTTGTCACATGATGTAGGCCTATGGACTGAACAAGAAACCACCAAAAATTTTAACCAGTCATCGTTCTCACAACACTGAGGACCAGTCATTCGAAATGACTTCTCCATGCATTTTATGCATTGGTAAAAGCACTATGATGAAAAGTGTGATATGTTTTCAGGTATCTCCTATACTAATAGAGCCATATGCTCACCGGTTTGCCACATGATGTAGGCCTATGGACTGAACAAGAAACCACCAAAAATTTTAACCAGTCATCGTTCTCACAACACTGAGGACCAGTCATTCGAAATGACTTCTCCATGCATTTTATGCATTGGTAAAAGCACTATGATGAAAAGTGTGATATGTTTTCAGGTATCTCCTATACTAATAGAGCCACATGCTCACCGGTTTGCCACATGATGTAGGCCTATGGACTGAACAAGAAACCACCAAAAATTTTAACCAGTAATTGTTCTCACAACACTGAGGACCAGTCATTCGAAATGACTTCTCCATGCATTTTATGCATTGGTAAAAGCACTATGATGAAAAGTGTGATATGTTTTCAGGTATCTCCTATACTAATAGAGCCACATGCTCACCGGTTTGCCACATGATGTAGGCCTATGGACTGAACAAGAAACCACCAAAAATTTTAACCAGTCATTGTTCTCACAACACTGAGGACCAGTCATTCGAAATGACTTCTCCATGCATTTTATGCATTGGTAAAAGCACTATGATGAAAAGTGTGATATGTTTTCAGGTATCTCCTATACTAATAGAGCCACATGCCCACCGGTTTGCCACATGATGTAGGCCTATGGACTGAACAAGAAACCACCAAAAATTTTAACCAGTCATCGTTCTCACAACACTGAGGACCAGTCATTCGAAATTACTTCTCCATGCATTTTATGCATTGGTAAAAGCACTATGATGAAAAGTGTGATATGTTTTCAGGTATCTCCTATACTAATAGAGCCACATGCTCACCGGTTTGCCACATGATGTGGGCCTATGGACTGAACAAGAAACCACCAAAAATTTTAACCAGTCATCGTTCTCACAACACTGAGGACCAGTCATTCGAAATGACTTCTCCATGCATTTTATGCATTGGTAAAAGCACTATGATGAAAAGTGTGATATGTTTTCAGGTATCTCCTATACTAATAGAGCCACATGCTCACCGGTTTGCCACATGATGTGGGCCTGTGGACTGAACAAGAAACCACCAAAAATTTTAACCAGTCATCGTTCTCACAACACTGAGGACCAGTCATTCGAAATGACTTCTCCATGCATTTTATGCATTGGTAAAAGCACTATGATGAAAAGTGTGATATGTTTTCAGGTATCTCCTATACTAATAGAGCCACATGCTCACCGGTTTGCCACATGATGTAGGCCTATGGACTGAACAAGAAACCACCAAAAATTTTAACCAGTCATCGTTCTCACAACACTGAGGACCAGTCATTCGAAATGACTTCTCCATGCATTTTATGCATTGGTAAAAGCACTATGATGAAAAGTGTGATATGTTTTCAGGTATCTCCTATACTAATAGAGCCACATGCTCACCGGTTTGCCACATGATGTAGGCCTATGGACTGAACAAGAAACCACCAAAAATTTTAACCAGTCATCGTTCTCACAACACTGAGGACCAGTCATTCGAAATGACTTCTCCATGCATTTTATGCATTGGTAAAAGCACTATGATGAAAAGTGTGATATGTTTTCAGGTATCTCCTATACTAATAGAGCCACATGCTCACCGGTTTGCCACATGATGTAGGCCTATGGACTGAACAAGAAACCACCAAAAATTTTAACCAGTCATCGTTCTCACAACACTGAGGACCAGTCATTCGAAATGACTTCTCCATGCATTTTATGCATTGGTAAAAGCACTATGATGAAAAGTGTGATATGTTTTCAGGTATCTCCTATACTAATAGAGCCACATGCTCACCGGTTTGCCACATGATGTAGGCCTATGGACTGAACAAGAAACCACCAAAAATTTTAACCAGTCATCGTTCTCACAACACTCAGGACCAGTCATTCGAAATGACTTCTCCATGCATTTTATGCATTGGTAAAAGCACTATGATGAAAAGTGTGATATGTTTTCAGGTATCTCCTATACTAATAGAGCCACATGCTCACCGGTTTGCCACATGATGTAGGCCTATGGACTGAACAAGAAACCACCAAAAATTTTAACCAGTCATCGTTCTCACAACACTGAGGACCAGTCATTCGAAATGACTTCTCCATGCATTTTATGCATTGGTAAAAGCACTATGATGAAAAGTGTGATATGTTTTCAGGTATCTCCTATATTATTAGAGCCACATGCTCACCGGTTTGCCACATGATGTAGGCCTGTGGACTGAACAAGAAACCACCAAAAATTTTAACCAGTCATCGTTCTCACAACACTGAGGACCAGTCATTCGAAATGACTTCTCCATGCATTTTATGCATTGGTAAAAGCACTATGATGAAAAGTGTGATATGTTTTCAGGTATCTCCTATACTAATAGAGCCACATGCTCACCGGTTTGCCACATGATGTAGGCCTATGGACTGAACAAGAAACCACCAAAAATTTTAACCAGTCATCGTTCTCACAACACTGAGGACCAGTCATTCGAAATGACTTCTCCATGCATTTTATGCATTGGTAAAAGCACTATGATGAAAAGTGTGATATGTTTTCAGGTATCTCCTATACTAATAGAGCCACATGCTCACCGGTTTGCCACATGATGTAGGCCTATGGACTGAACAAGAAACCACCAAAAATTTTAACCAGTCATCGTTCTCACAACACTGAGGACCAGTCATTCGAAATGACTTCTCCATGCATTTTATGCATTGGTAAAAGCACTATGATGAAAAGTGTGATATGTTTTCAGGTATCTCCTATACTAATAGAGCCACATGCTCACCGGTTTGCCACATGATGTGGGCCTGTGGACTGAACAAGAAACCACCAAAAATTTTAACCAGTCATCGTTCTCACAACACTGAGGACCAGTCATTCGAAATGACTTCTCCATGCATTTTATGCATTGGTAAAAGCACTATGATGAAAAGTGTGATATGTTTTCAGGTATCTCCTATACTAATAGAGCCACATGCTCACCGGTTTGCCACATGATGTAGGCCTATGGACTGAACAAGAAACCACCAAAAATTTTAACCAGTCATCGTTCTCACAACACTGAGGACCAGTCATTCGAAATGACTTCTCCATGCATTTTATGCATTGGTAAAAGCACTATGATGAAAAGTGTGATATGTTTTCAGGTATCTCCTATACTAATAGAGCCACATGCTCACCGGTTTGCCACATGATGTAGGCCTATGGACTGAACAAGAAACCACCAAAAATTTTAACCAGTCATCGTTCTCACAACACTGAGGACCAGTCATTCGAAATGACTTCTCCATGCATTTTATGCATTGGTAAAAGCACTATGATGAAAAGTGTGATATGTTTTCAGGTATCTCCTATACTAATAGAGCCACATGCTCACCGGTTTGCCACATGATGTAGGCCTATGGACTGAACAAGAAACCACCAAAAATTTTAACCAGTCATCGTTCTCACAACACTGAGGACCAGTCATTCGAAATGACTTCTCCATGCATTTTATGCATTGGTAAAAGCACTATGATGAAAAGTGTGATATGTTTTCAGGTATCTCCTATACTAATAGAGCCACATGCTCACCGGTTTGCCACATGATGTAGGCCTATGGACTGAACAAGAAACCACCAAAAATTTTAACCAGTCATCGTTCTCACAACACTGAGGACCAGTCATTCGAAATGACTTCTCCATGCATTTTATGCATTGGTAAAAGCACTATGATGAAAAGTGTGATATGTTTTCAGGTATCTCCTATATTATTAGAGCCACATGCTCACCGGTTTGCCACATGATGTAGGCCTGTGGACTGAACAAGAAACCACCAAAAATTTTAACCAGTCATCGTTCTCACAACACTGAGGACCAGTCATTCGAAATGACTTCTCCATGCATTTTATGCATTGGTAAAAGCACTATGATGAAAAGTGTGATATGTTTTCAGGTATCTCCTATACTAATAGAGCCACATGCTCACCGGTTTGCCACATGATGTAGGCCTATGGACTGAACAAGAAACCACCAAAAATTTTAACCAGTCATCGTTCTCACAACACTGAGGACCAGTCATTCGAAATGACTTCTCCATGCATTTTATGCATTGGTAAAAGCACTATGATGAAAAGTGTGATATGTTTTCAGGTATCTCCTATACTAATAGAGCCACATGCTCACCGGTTTGCCACATGATGTAGGCCTATGGACTGAACAAGAAACCACCAAAAATTTTAACCAGTCATCGTTCTCACAACACTGAGGACCAGTCATTCGAAATGACTTCTCCATGCATTTTATGCATTGGTAAAAGCACTATGATGAAAAGTGTGATATGTTTTCAGGTATCTCCTATATTATTAGAGCCACATGCTCACCGGTTTGCCACATGATGTAGGCCTGTGGACTGAACAAGAAACCACCAAAAATTTTAACCAGTCATCGTTCTCACAACACTGAGGACCAGTCATTCGAAATGACTTCTCCATGCATTTTATGCATTGGTAAAAGCACTATGATGAAAAGTGTGATATGTTTTCAGGTATCTCCTATACTAATAGAGCCACATGCTCACCGGTTTGCCACATGATGTGGGCCTATGGACTGAACAAGAAACCACCAAAAATTTTAACCAGTCATCGTTCTCACAACACTGAGGACCAGTCATTCGAAATGACTTCTCCATGCATTTTATGCATTGGTAAAAGCACTATGATGAAAAGTGTGATATGTTTTCAGGTATCTCCTATACTAATAGAGCCACATGCTCACCGGTTTGCCACATGATGTAGGCCTATGGACTGAACAAGAAACCACCAAAAATTTTAACCAGTCATCGTTCTCACAACACTGAGGACCAGTCATTCGAAATGACTTCTCCATGCATTTTATGCATTGGTAAAAGCACTATGATGAAAAGTGTGATATGTTTTCAGGTATCTCCTATACTAATAGAGCCACATGCTCACCGGTTTGTCACATGATGTAGGCCTATGGACTGAACAAGAAACCACCAAAAATTTTAACCAGTCATCGTTCTCACAACACTGAGGACCAGTCATTCGAAATGACTTCTCCATGCATTTTATGCATTGGTAAAAGCACTATGATGAAAAGTGTGATATGTTTTCAGGTATCTCCTATACTAATAGAGCCATATGCTCACCGGTTTGCCACATGATGTAGGCCTATGGACTGAACAAGAAACCACCAAAAATTTTAACCAGTCATCGTTCTCACAACACTGAGGACCAGTCATTCGAAATGACTTCTCCATGCATTTTATGCATTGGTAAAAGCACTATGATGAAAAGTGTGATATGTTTTCAGGTATCTCCTATACTAATAGAGCCACATGCTCACCGGTTTGCCACATGATGTAGGCCTATGGACTGAACAAGAAACCACCAAAAATTTTAACCAGTAATTGTTCTCACAACACTGAGGACCAGTCATTCGAAATGACTTCTCCATGCATTTTATGCATTGGTAAAAGCACTATGATGAAAAGTGTGATATGTTTTCAGGTATCTCCTATACTAATAGAGCCACATGCTCACCGGTTTGCCACATGATGTAGGCCTATGGACTGAACAAGAAACCACCAAAAATTTTAACCAGTCATTGTTCTCACAACACTGAGGACCAGTCATTCGAAATGACTTCTCCATGCATTTTATGCATTGGTAAAAGCACTATGATGAAAAGTGTGATATGTTTTCAGGTATCTCCTATACTAATAGAGCCACATGCCCACCGGTTTGCCACATGATGTAGGCCTATGGACTGAACAAGAAACCACCAAAAATTTTAACCAGTCATCGTTCTCACAACACTGAGGACCAGTCATTCGAAATTACTTCTCCATGCATTTTATGCATTGGTAAAAGCACTATGATGAAAAGTGTGATATGTTTTCAGGTATCTCCTATACTAATAGAGCCACATGCTCACCGGTTTGCCACATGATGTGGGCCTATGGACTGAACAAGAAACCACCAAAAATTTTAACCAGTCATCGTTCTCACAACACTGAGGACCAGTCATTCGAAATGACTTCTCCATGCATTTTATGCATTGGTAAAAGCACTATGATGAAAAGTGTGATATGTTTTCAGGTATCTCCTATACTAATAGAGCCACATGCTCACCGGTTTGCCACATGATGTGGGCCTGTGGACTGAACAAGAAACCACCAAAAATTTTAACCAGTCATCGTTCTCACAACACTGAGGACCAGTCATTCGAAATGACTTCTCCATGCATTTTATGCATTGGTAAAAGCACTATGATGAAAAGTGTGATATGTTTTCAGGTATCTCCTATACTAATAGAGCCACATGCTCACCGGTTTGCCACATGATGTAGGCCTATGGACTGAACAAGAAACCACCAAAAATTTTAACCAGTCATCGTTCTCACAACACTGAGGACCAGTCATTCGAAATGACTTCTCCATGCATTTTATGCATTGGTAAAAGCACTATGATGAAAAGTGTGATATGTTTTCAGGTATCTCCTATACTAATAGAGCCACATGCTCACCGGTTTGCCACATGATGTGGGCCTGTGGACTGAACAAGAAACCACCAAAAATTTTAACCAGTCATCGTTCTCACAACACTGAGGACCAGTCATTCGAAATGACTTCTCCATGCATTTTATGCATTGGTAAAAGCACTATGATGAAAAGTGTGATATGTTTTCAGGTATCTCCTATACTAATAGAGCCACATGCTCACCGGTTTGCCACATGATGTAGGCCTATGGACTGAACAAGAAACCACCAAAAATTTTAACCAGTCATCGTTCTCACAACACTGAGGACCAGTCATTCGAAATGACTTCTCCATGCATTTTATGCATTGGTAAAAGCACTATGATGAAAAGTGTGATATGTTTTCAGGTATCTCCTATACTAATAGAGCCACATGCTCACCGGTTTGCCACATGATGTAGGCCTATGGACTGAACAAGAAACCACCAAAAATTTTAACCAGTCATCGTTCTCACAACACTGAGGACCAGTCATTCGAAATGACTTCTCCATGCATTTTATGCATTGGTAAAAGCACTATGATGAAAAGTGTGATATGTTTTCAGGTATCTCCTATACTAATAGAGCCACATGCTCACCGGTTTGCCACATGATGTAGGCCTATGGACTGAACAAGAAACCACCAAAAATTTTAACCAGTCATCGTTCTCACAACACTGAGGACCAGTCATTCGAAATGACTTCTCCATGCATTTTATGCATTGGTAAAAGCACTATGATGAAAAGTGTGATATGTTTTCAGGTATCTCCTATATTATTAGAGCCACATGCTCACCGGTTTGCCACATGATGTAGGCCTGTGGACTGAACAAGAAACCACCAAAAATTTTAACCAGTCATCGTTCTCACAACACTGAGGACCAGTCATTCGAAATGACTTCTCCATGCATTTTATGCATTGGTAAAAGCACTATGATGAAAAGTGTGATATGTTTTCAGGTATCTCCTATACTAATAGAGCCACATGCTCACCGGTTTGCCACATGATGTGGGCCTATGGACTGAACAAGAAACCACCAAAAATTTTAACCAGTCATCGTTCTCACAACACTGAGGACCAGTCATTCGAAATGACTTCTCCATGCATTTTATGCATTGGTAAAAGCACTATGATGAAAAGTGTGATATGTTTTCAGGTATCTCCTATACTAATAGAGCCACATGCTCACCGGTTTGCCACATGATGTAGGCCTATGGACTGAACAAGAAACCACCAAAAATTTTAACCAGTCATCGTTCTCACAACACTGAGGACCAGTCATTCGAAATGACTTCTCCATGCATTTTATGCATTGGTAAAAGCACTATGATGAAAAGTGTGATATGTTTTCAGGTATCTCCTATACTAATAGAGCCACATGCTCACCGGTTTGTCACATGATGTAGGCCTATGGACTGAACAAGAAACCACCAAAAATTTTAACCAGTCATCGTTCTCACAACACTGAGGACCAGTCATTCGAAATGACTTCTCCATGCATTTTATGCATTGGTAAAAGCACTATGATGAAAAGTGTGATATGTTTTCAGGTATCTCCTATACTAATAGAGCCATATGCTCACCGGTTTGCCACATGATGTAGGCCTATGGACTGAACAAGAAACCACCAAAAATTTTAACCAGTCATCGTTCTCACAACACTGAGGACCAGTCATTCGAAATGACTTCTCCATGCATTTTATGCATTGGTAAAAGCACTATGATGAAAAGTGTGATATGTTTTCAGGTATCTCCTATACTAATAGAGCCACATGCTCACCGGTTTGCCACATGATGTAGGCCTATGGACTGAACAAGAAACCACCAAAAATTTTAACCAGTAATTGTTCTCACAACACTGAGGACCAGTCATTCGAAATGACTTCTCCATGCATTTTATGCATTGGTAAAAGCACTATGATGAAAAGTGTGATATGTTTTCAGGTATCTCCTATACTAATAGAGCCACATGCTCACCGGTTTGCCACATGATGTAGGCCTATGGACTGAACAAGAAACCACCAAAAATTTTAACCAGTCATTGTTCTCACAACACTGAGGACCAGTCATTCGAAATGACTTCTCCATGCATTTTATGCATTGGTAAAAGCACTATGATGAAAAGTGTGATATGTTTTCAGGTATCTCCTATACTAATAGAGCCACATGCCCACCGGTTTGCCACATGATGTAGGCCTATGGACTGAACAAGAAACCACCAAAAATTTTAACCAGTCATCGTTCTCACAACACTGAGGACCAGTCATTCGAAATTACTTCTCCATGCATTTTATGCATTGGTAAAAGCACTATGATGAAAAGTGTGATATGTTTTCAGGTATCTCCTATACTAATAGAGCCACATGCTCACCGGTTTGCCACATGATGTGGGCCTATGGACTGAACAAGAAACCACCAAAAATTTTAACCAGTCATCGTTCTCACAACACTGAGGACCAGTCATTCGAAATGACTTCTCCATGCATTTTATGCATTGGTAAAAGCACTATGATGAAAAGTGTGATATGTTTTCAGGTATCTCCTATACTAATAGAGCCACATGCTCACCGGTTTGCCACATGATGTGGGCCTGTGGACTGAACAAGAAACCACCAAAAATTTTAACCAGTCATCGTTCTCACAACACTGAGGACCAGTCATTCGAAATGACTTCTCCATGCATTTTATGCATTGGTAAAAGCACTATGATGAAAAGTGTGATATGTTTTCAGGTATCTCCTATACTAATAGAGCCACATGCTCACCGGTTTGCCACATGATGTAGGCCTATGGACTGAACAAGAAACCACCAAAAATTTTAACCAGTCATCGTTCTCACAACACTGAGGACCAGTCATTCGAAATGACTTCTCCATGCATTTTATGCATTGGTAAAAGCACTATGATGAATAGTGTGATATGTTTTCAGGTATCTCCTATACTAATAGAGCCACATGCTCACCGGTTTGCCACATGATGTAGGCCTATGGACTGAACAAGAAACCACCAAAAATTTTAACCAGTCATCGTTCTCACAACACTGAGGACCAGTCATTCGAAATGACTTCTCCATGCATTTTATGCATTGGTAAAAGCACTATGATGAAAAGTGTGATATGTTTTCAGGTATCTCCTATACTAATAGAGCCACATGCTCACCGGTTTGCCACATGATGTAGGCCTATGGACTGAACAAGAAACCACCAAAAATTTTAACCAGTCATCGTTCTCACAACACTGAGGACCAGTCATTCGAAATGACTTCTCCATGCATTTTATGCATTGGTAAAAGCACTATGATGAAAAGTGTGATATGTTTTCAGGTATCTCCTATACTAATAGAGCCACATGCTCACCGGTTTGCCACATGATGTAGGCCTATGGACTGAACAGGAAACCACCAAAAATTTTAACCAGTCATCGTTCTCACAACACTGAGGACCAGTCATTCGAAATGACTTCTCCATGCATTTTATGCATTGGTAAAAGCACTATGATGAAAAGTGTGATATGTTTTCAGGTATCTCCTATACTAATAGAGCCACATGCTCACCGGTTTGCCACATGATGTAGGCCTATGGACTGAACAAGAAACCACCAAAAATTTTAACCAGTCATCGTTCTCACAACACTGAGGACCAGTCATTCGAAATGACTTCTCCATGCATTTTATGCATTGGTAAAAGCACTATGATGAAAAGTGTGATATGTTTTCAGGTATCTCCTATATTATTAGAGCCACATGCTCACCGGTTTGCCACATGATGTAGGCCTGTGGACTGAACAAGAAACCACCAAAAATTTTAACCAGTCATCGTTCTCACAACACTGAGGACCAGTCATTCGAAATGACTTCTCCATGCATTTTATGCATTGGTAAAAGCACTATGATGAAAAGTGTGATATGTTTTCAGGTATCTCCTATACTAATAGAGCCACATGCTCACCGGTTTGCCACATGATGTAGGCCTATGGACTGAACAAGAAACCACCAAAAATTTTAACCAGTCATCGTTCTCACAACACTGAGGACCAGTCATTCGAAATGACTTCTCCATGCATTTTATGCATTGGTAAAAGCACTATGATGAAAAGTGTGATATGTTTTCAGGTATCTCCTATACTAATAGAGCCACATGCTCACCGGTTTGCCACATGATGTAGGCCTATGGACTGAACAAGAAACCACCAAAAATTTTAACCAGTCATCGTTCTCACAACACTGAGGACCAGTCATTCGAAATGACTTCTCCATGCATTTTATGCATTGGTAAAAGCACTATGATGAAAAGTGTGATATGTTTTCAGGTATCTCCTATACTAATAGAGCCACATGCTCACCGGTTTGCCACATGATGTAGGCCTATGGACTGAACAAGAAACCACCAAAAATTTTAACCAGTCATCGTTCTCACAACACTGAGGACCAGTCATTCGAAATGACTTCTCCATGCATTTTATGCATTGGTAAAAGCACTATGATGAAAAGTGTGATATGTTTTCAGGTATCTCCTATATTATTAGAGCCACATGCTCACCGGTTTGCCACATGATGTGGGCCTATGGACTGAACAAGAAACCACCAAAAATTTTAACCAGTCATCGTTCTCACAACACTGAGGACCAGTCATTCGAAATGACTTCTCCATGCATTTTATGCATTGGTAAAAGCACTATGATGAAAAGTGTGATATGTTTTCAGGTATCTCCTATACTAATAGAGCCACATGCTCACCGGTTTGCCACATGATGTAGGCCTATGGACTGAACAAGAAACCACCAAAAATTTTAACCAGTCATCGTTCTCACAACACTGAGGACCAGTCATTCGAAATGACTTCTCCATGCATTTTATGCATTGGTAAAAGCACTATGATGAAAAGTGTGATATGTTTTCAGGTATCTCCTATACTAATAGAGCCACATGCTCACCGGTTTGTCACATGATGTAGGCCTATGGACTGAACAAGAAACCACCAAAAATTTTAACCAGTCATCGTTCTCACAACACTGAGGACCAGTCATTCGAAATGACTTCTCCATGCATTTTATGCATTGGTAAAAGCACTATGATGAAAAGTGTGATATGTTTTCAGGTATCTCCTATACTAATAGAGCCATATGCTCACCGGTTTGCCACATGATGTAGGCCTATGGACTGAACAAGAAACCACCAAAAATTTTAACCAGTCATCGTTCTCACAACACTGAGGACCAGTCATTCGAAATGACTTCTCCATGCATTTTATGCATTGGTAAAAGCACTATGATGAAAAGTGTGATATGTTTTCAGGTATCTCCTATACTAATAGAGCCACATGCTCACCGGTTTGCCACATGATGTAGGCCTATGGACTGAACAAGAAACCACCAAAAATTTTAACCAGTAATTGTTCTCACAACACTGAGGACCAGTCATTCGAAATGACTTCTCCATGCATTTTATGCATTGGTAAAAGCACTATGATGAAAAGTGTGATATGTTTTCAGGTATCTCCTATACTAATAGAGCCACATGCTCACCGGTTTGCCACATGATGTAGGCCTATGGACTGAACAAGAAACCACCAAAAATTTTAACCAGTCATTGTTCTCACAACACTGAGGACCAGTCATTCGAAATGACTTCTCCATGCATTTTATGCATTGGTAAAAGCACTATGATGAAAAGTGTGATATGTTTTCAGGTATCTCCTATACTAATAGAGCCACATGCCCACCGGTTTGCCACATGATGTAGGCCTATGGACTGAACAAGAAACCACCAAAAATTTTAACCAGTCATCGTTCTCACAACACTGAGGACCAGTCATTCGAAATTACTTCTCCATGCATTTTATGCATTGCTAAAAGCACTATGATGAAAAGTGTGAGATGTTTTCAGGTATCTCCTATACTAATAGAGCCACATGCTCACCGGTTTGCCACATGATGTGGGCCTATGGACTGAACAAGAAACCACCAAAAATTTTAACCAGTCATCGTTCTCACAACACTGAGGACCAGTCATTCGAAATGACTTCTCCATGCATTTTATGCATTGGTAAAAGCACTATGATGAAAAGTGTGATATGTTTTCAGGTATCTCCTATACTAATAGAGCCACATGCTCACCGGTTTGCCACATGATGTGGGCCTGTGGACTGAACAAGAAACCACCAAAAATTTTAACCAGTCATCGTTCTCACAACACTGAGGACCAGTCATTCGAAATGACTTCTCCATGCATTTTATGCATTGGTAAAAGCACTATGATGAAAAGTGTGATATGTTTTCAGGTATCTCCTATACTAATAGAGCCACATGCTCACCGGTTTGCCACATGATGTAGGCCTATGGACTGAACAAGAAACCACCAAAAATTTTAACCAGTCATCGTTCTCACAACACTGAGGACCAGTCATTCGAAATGACTTCTCCATGCATTTTATGCATTGGTAAAAGCACTATGATGAAAAGTGTGATATGTTTTCAGGTATCTCCTATACTAATAGAGCCACATGCTCACCGGTTTGCCACATGATGTGGGCCTGTGGACTGAACAAGAAACCACCAAAAATTTTAACCAGTCATCGTTCTCTCAACACTGAGGACCAGTCATTCGAAATGACTTCTCCATGCATTTTATGCATTGGTAAAAGCACTATGATGAAAAGTGTGATAAGTTTTCAGGTATCTCCTATACTAATAGAGCCACATGCTCACCGGTTTGCCACATGATGTAGGCCTATGGACTGAACAAGAAACCACCAAAAATTTTAACCAGTCATCGTTCTCACAACACTGAGGACCAGTCATTCGAAATGACTTCTCCATGCATTTTATGCATTGGTAAAAGCACTATGATGAAAAGTGTGATATGTTTTCAGGTATCTCCTATACTAATAGAGCCACATGCTCACCGGTTTGCCACATGATGTAGGCCTATGGACTGAACAAGAAACCACCAAAAATTTTAACCAGTCATCGTTCTCACAACACTGAGGACCAGTCATTCGAAATGACTTCTCCATGCATTTTATGCATTGCTAAAAGCACTATGATGAAAAGTGTGATATGTTTTCAGGTATCTCCTATACTAATAGAGCCACATGCTCACCGGTTTGCCACATGATGTAGGCCTATGGACTGAACAAGAAACCACCAAAAATTTTAACCAGTCATCGTTCTCACAACACTGAGGACCAGTCATTCGAAATGACTTCTCCATGCATTTTATGCATTGGTAAAAGCACTATGATGAAAAGTGTGATATGTTTTCAGGTATCTCCTATACTAATAGAGCCACATGCTCACCGGTTTGCCACATGATGTAGGCCTATGGACTGAACAAGAAACCACCAAAAATTTTAACCAGTCATCGTTCTCACAACACTGAGGACCAGTCATTCGAAATGACTTCTCCATGCATTTTATGCATTGGTAAAAGCACTATGATGAAAAGTGTGATATGTTTTCAGGTATCTCCTATACTAATAGAGCCACATGCTCACCGGTTTGCCACATGATGTAGGCCTATGGACTGAACAAGAAACCACCAAAAATTTTAACCAGTCATCGTTCTCACAACACTGAGGACCAGTCATTCGAAATGACTTCTCCATGCATTTTATGCATTGGTAAAAGCACTATGATGAAAAGTGTGATATGTTTTCAGGTATCTCCTATACTAATAGAGCCACATGCTCACCGGTTTGCCACATGATGTAGGCCTATGGACTGAACAAGAAACCACCAAAAATTTTAACCAGTCATCGTTCTCACAACACTGAGGACCAGTCATTCGAAATGACTTCTCCATGCATTTTATGCATTGGTAAAAGCACTATGATGAAAAGTGTGATATGTTTTCAGGTATCTCCTATACTAATAGAGCCACATGCTCACCGGTTTGCCACATGATGTAGGCCTATGGACTGAACAAGAAACCACCAAAAATTTTAACCAGTCATCGTTCTCACAACACTGAGGACCAGTCATTCGAAATGACTTCTCCATGCATTTTATGCATTGGTAAAAGCACTATGATGAAAAGTGTGATATGTTTTCAGGTATCTCCTATACTAATAGAGCCACATGCTCACCGGTTTGCCACATGATGTAGGCCTATGGACTGAACAAGAAACCACCAAAAATTTTAACCAGTCATCGTTCTCACAACACTGAGGACCAGTCATTCGAAATGACTTCTCCATGCATTTTATGCATTGGTAAAAGCACTATGATGAAAAGTGTGATATGTTTTCAGGTATCTCCTATACTAATAGAGCCACATGCTCACCGGTTTGCCACATGATGTGGGCCTGTGGACTGAACAAGAAACCACCAAAAATTTTAACCAGTCATCGTTCTCACAACACTGAGGACCAGTCATTCGAAATGACTTCTCCATGCATTTTATGCATTGGTAAAAGCACTATGATGAAAAGTGTGATATGTTTTCAGGTATCTCCTATACTAATAGAGCCACATGCTCACTGGTTTGCCACATGATGTAGGCCTATGGACTGAACAAGAAACCACCAAAAATTTTAACCAGTCATCGTTCTCACAACACTGAGGACCAGTCATTCGAAATGACTTCTCCATGCATTTTATGCATTGGTAAAAGCACTATAATGAAAAGTTTGATATGTTTTCAGGTATCTCCTATACTAATAGAGCCACATGCTCACCGGTTTGCCACATGATGTAGGCCTATGGACTGAACAAGAAACCACCAAAAATTTTAACCAGTCATCGTTCTCACAACACTGAGGACCAGTCATTCCAAATGACTTCTCCATGCATTTTATGCATTGGTAAAAGCACTATGATGAAAAGTGTGATATGTTTTCAGGTATCTCCTATATTATTAGAGCCACATGCTCACCGGTTTGCCACATGATGTAGGCCTATGGACTGAACAAGAAACCACCAAAAATTTTAACCAGTCATCGTTCTCACAACACTGAGGACCAGTCATTCGAAATGACTTCTCCATGCATTTTATGCATTGGTAAAAGCACTATGATGAAAAGTGTGATATGTTTTCAGGTATCTCCTATACTAATAGAGCCACATGCTCACCGGATTGCCACATGATGTGGGCCTATGGACTGAACAAGAAACCACCAAAAATTTTAACCAGTCATCGTTCTCACAACACTGAGGACCAGTCATTCGAAATGACTTCTCCATGCATTTTATGCATTGGTAAAAGCACTATGATGAAAAGTGTGATATGTTTTCAGGTATCTCCTATACTAATAGAGCCACATGCTCACCGGTTTGCCACATGATGTGGGCCTATGGACTGAACAAGAAACCACCAAAAATGTTAACCAGTCATCGTTCTCACAACACTGAGGACCAGTCATTCGAAATGACTTCTCCATGCATTTTATGCATTGGTAAAAGCACTATGATGAAAAGTGTGATATGTTTTCAGGTATCTCCTATACTAATAGAGCCACATGCTCACCGGTTTGTCACATGATGTGGGCCTATGGACTGAACAAGAAACCACCAAAAATTTTAACCAGTCATCGTTCTCACAACACTGAGGACCAGTCATTCGAAATGACTTCTCCATGCATTTTATGCATTGGTAAAAGCACTATGATGAAAAGTGTGATATGTTTTCAGGTATCTCCTATACTAATAGAGCCACATGCTCACCGGTTTGCCACATGATGTAGGCCTATGGACTGAACAAGAAACCACCAAAAATTTTAACCAGTCATCGTTCTCACAACACTGAGGACCAGTCATTCGAAATGACTTCTCCATGCATTTTATGCATTGGTAAAAGCACTATGATGAAAAGTGTGATATGTTTTCAGGTATCTCCTATACTAATAGAGCCACATGCTCACCGGTCTGCCACATGATGTAGGCCTATGGACTGAACAAGAAACCACCAAAAATTTTAACCAGTCATCGTTCTCACAACACTGAGGACCAGTCATTCGAAATGACTTCTCCATGCATTTTATGCATTGGTAAAAGCACTATGATGAAAAGTGTGATATGTTTTCAGGTATCTCCTATACTAATAGAGCCACATGCTCACCGGTTTGCCACATGATGTAGGCCTATGGACTGAACAAGAAACCACCAAAAATTTTAACCAGTGAGCATGGAGAAGTCATTTCGAATGACTGGTCCTCAGTGTTGTGAGAACGATGACTGGTTAAAATTTTTGGTGGTTTCTTGTTCAGTCCATAGGCCTACATCATGTGGCAAACCGGTGAGCATGTGGCTCTATTAGTATAGGAGATACCTGAAAACATATCACACTTTTCATCATAGTGCTTTTACCAATGCATAAAATGCATGGAGAAGTCATTTCGAATGACTGGTCCTCAGTGTTGTGAGAAGGATGACTGGTTAAAATTTTTGGTGGTTTCTTGTTCAGTCCATAGGCCTACATCATGTGGCAAACCGGTGAGCATGTGGCTCTATTAGTATAGGAGATACCTGAAAACATATCACACTTTTCATCATAGTGCTTTTACCAATGCATAAAATGCATGGAGAAGTCATTTCGAATGACTGGTCCTCAGTGTTGTGAGAACGATGACTGGTTAAAATTTTTGGTGGTTTCTTGTTCAGTCCATAGGCCTACATCATGTGGCAAACCGGTGAGCATGTGGCTCTATTAGTATAGGAGATACCTGAAAACATATCACACTTTTCATCATAGTGCTTTTACCAATGCATAAAATGCATGGAGAAGTCATTTCGAATGACTGGTCCTCAGTGTTGTGAGAACGATGACTGGTTAAAATTTTTGGTGGTTTCTTGTTCAGTCCATAGGCCTACATCATGTGGCAAACCGGTGAGCATGTGGCTCTATTAGTATAGGAGATACCTGAAAACATATCACACTTTTCATCATAGTGCTTTTACCAATGCATAAAATGCATGGAGAAGTCATTTCGAATGACTGGTCCTCAGTGTTGTGAGAACGATGACTGGTTAAAATTTTTGGTGGTTTCTTGTTCAGTCCATAGGCCTACATCATGTGGCAAACCGGTGAGCATGTGGCTCTATTAGTATAGGAGATACCTGAAAACATATCACACTTTTCATCATAGTGCTTTTACCAATGCATAAAATGCATGGAGAAGTCATTTTGAATGACTGGTCCTCAGTGTTGTGAGAACGATGACTGGTTAAAATTTTTGGTGGTTTCTTGTTCAGTCCATAGGCCTACATCATGTGGCAAACCGGTGAGCATGTGGCTCTATTAGTATAGGAGATACCTGAAAACATATCACACTTTTCATCATAGTGCTTTTACCAATGCATAAAATGCATGGAGAAGTCATTTCGAATGACTGGTCCTCAGTGTTGTGAGAACGATGACTGGTTAAAATTTTTGGTGGTTTCTTGTTCAGTCCATAGGCCTACATCATGTGGCAAACCGGTGAGCATGTGGCTCTATTAGTATAGGAGATACCTGAAAACATATCACACTTTTCATCATAGTGCTTTTACCAATGCATAAAATGCATGGAGAAGTCATTTCGAATGACTGGTCCTCAGTGTTGTGAGAACGATGACTGGTTAAAATTTTTGGTGGTTTCTTGTTCAGTCCATAGGCCTACATCATGTGGCAAACCGGTGAGCATGTGGCTCTATTAGTATAGGAGATACCTGAAAACATATCACACTTTTCATCATAGTGCTTTTACCAATGCATAAAATGCATGGAGAAGTCATTTCGAATGACTGGTCCTCAGTGTTGTGAGAACGATGACTGGTTAAAATTTTTGGTGGTTTCTTGTTCAGTCCATAGGCCTACATCATGTGGCAGACCGGTGAGCATGTGGCTCTATTAGTATAGGAGATACCTGAAAACATATCACACTTTTCATCATAGTGCTTTTACCAATGCATAAAATGCATGGAGAAGTCATTTCGAATGACTGGTCCTCAGTGTTGTGAGAACGATGACTGGTTAAAATTTTTGGTGGTTTCTTGTTCAGTCCATAGGCCTACATCATGTGGCAAACCGGTGAGCATGTGGCTCTATTAGTATAGGAGATACCTGAAAACATATCACACTTTTCATCATAGTGCTTTTACCAATGCATAAAATGCATGGAGAAGTCATTTCGAATGACTGGTCCTCAGTGTTGTGAGAACGATGACTGGTTAAAATTTTTGGTGGTTTCTTGTTCAGTCCATAGGCCCACATCATGTGACAAACCGGTGAGCATGTGGCTCTATTAGTATAGGAGATACCTGAAAACATATCACACTTTTCATCATAGTGCTTTTACCAATGCATAAAATGCATGGAGAAGTCATTTCGAATGACTGGTCCTCAGTGTTGTGAGAACGATGACTGGTTAACATTTTTGGTGGTTTCTTGTTCAGTCCATAGGCCCACATCATGTGGCAAACCGGTGAGCATGTGGCTCTATTAGTATAGGAGATACCTGAAAACATATCACACTTTTCATCATAGTGCTTTTACCAATGCATAAAATGCATGGAGAAGTCATTTCGAATGACTGGTCCTCAGTGTTGTGAGAACAATGACTGGTTAAAATTTTTGGTGGTTTCTTGTTCAGTCCATAGGCCTACATCATGTGGCAAACCGGTGAGCATGTGGCTCTATTAGTATAGGAGATACCTGAAAACATATCACACTTTTCATCATAGTGCTTTTACCAATGCATAAAATGCATGGAGAAGTCATTTCGAATGACTGGTCCTCAGTGTTGTGAGAACGATGACTGGTTAAAATTTTTGGTGGTTTCTTGTTCAGTCCATAGGCCTACATCATGTGGCAAACCGGTGAGCATATGGCTCTATTAGTATAGGAGATACCTGAAAACATATCACACTTTTCATCATAGTGCTTTTACCAATGCATAAAATGCATGGAGAAGTCATTTCGAATGACTGGTCCTCAGTGTTGTGAGAACGATGACTGGTTAAAATTTTTGGTGGTTTCTTGTTCAGTCCATAGGCCTACATCATGTGACAAACCGGTGAGCATGTGGCTCTATTAGTATAGGAGATACCTGAAAACATATCACACTTTTCATCATAGTGCTTTTACCAATGCATAAAATGCATGGAGAAGTCATTTCGAATGACTGGTCCTCAGTGTTGTGAGAACGATGACTGGTTAAAATTTTTGGTGGTTTCTTGTTCAGTCCATAGGCCTACATCATGTGGCAAACCGGTGAGCATGTGGCTCTATTAGTATAGGAGATACCTGAAAACATATCACACTTTTCATCATAGTGCTTTTACCAATGCATAAAATGCATGGAGAAGTCATTTCGAATGACTGGTTCTCAGTGTTGTGAGAACGATGACTGGTTAAAATTTTTGGTGGTTTCTTGTTCAGTCCATAGGCCCACATCATGTGGCAATCCGGTGAGCATGTGGCTCTATTAGTATAGGAGATACCTGAAAACATATCACACTTTTCATCATAGTGCTTTTACCAATGCATAAAATGCATGGAGAAGTCATTTCGAATGACTGGTCCTCAGTGTTGTGAGAACGATGACTGGTTAAAATTTTTGGTGGTTTCTTGTTCAGTCCATAGGCCTACATCATGTGGCAAACCGGTGAGCATGTGGCTCTAATAATATAGGAGATACCTGAAAACATATCACACTTTTCATCATAGTGCTTTTACCAATGCATAAAATGCATGGAGAAGTCATTTCGAATGACTGGTCCTCAGTGTTGTGAGAACGATGACTGGTTAAAATTTTTGGTGGTTTCTTGTTCAGTCCATAGGCCTACATCATGTGGCAAACCGGTGAGCATGTGGCTCTATTAGTATAGGAGATACCTGAAAACATATCAAACTTTTCATTATAGTGCTTTTACCAATGCATAAAATGCATGGAGAAGTCATTTCGAATGACTGGTCCTCAGTGTTGTGAGAACGATGACTGGTTAAAATTTTTGGTGGTTTCTTGTTCAGTCCATAGGCCTACATCATGTGGCAAACCAGTGAGCATGTGGCTCTATTAGTATAGGAGATACCTGAAAACATATCACACTTTTCATCATAGTGCTTTTACCAATGCATAAAATGCATGGAGAAGTCATTTCGAATGACTGGTCCTCAGTGTTGTGAGAACGATGACTGGTTAAAATTTTTGGTGGTTTCTTGTTCAGTCCACAGGCCCACATCATGTGGCAAACCGGTGAGCATGTGGCTCTATTAGTATAGGAGATACCTGAAAACATATCACACTTTTCATCATAGTGCTTTTACCAATGCATAAAATGCATGGAGAAGTCATTTCGAATGACTGGTCCTCAGTGTTGTGAGAACGATGACTGGTTAAAATTTTTGGTGGTTTCTTGTTCAGTCCATAGGCCTACATCATGTGGCAAACCGGTGAGCATGTGGCTCTATTAGTATAGGAGATACCTGAAAACATATCACACTTTTCATCATAGTGCTTTTACCAATGCATAAAATGCATGGAGAAGTCATTTCGAATGACTGGTCCTCAGTGTTGTGAGAACGATGACTGGTTAAAATTTTTGGTGGTTTCTTGTTCAGTCCATAGGCCTACATCATGTGGCAAACCGGTGAGCATGTGGCTCTATTAGTATAGGAGATACCTGAAAACATATCACACTTTTCATCATAGTGCTTTTACCAATGCATAAAATGCATGGAGAAGTCATTTCGAATGACTGGTCCTCAGTGTTGTGAGAACGATGACTGGTTAAAATTTTTGGTGGTTTCTTGTTCAGTCCATAGGCCTACATCATGTGGCAAACCGGTGAGCATGTGGCTCTATTAGTATAGGAGATACCTGAAAACATATCACACTTTTCATCATAGTGCTTTTACCAATGCATAAAATGCATGGAGAAGTCATTTCGAATGACTGGTCCTCAGTGTTGTGAGAACGATGACTGGTTAAAATTTTTGGTGGTTTCTTGTTCAGTCCATAGGCCTACATCATGTGGCAAACCGGTGAGCATGTGGCTCTATTAGTATAGGAGATACCTGAAAACATATCACACTTTTCATCATAGTGCTTTTACCAATGCATAAAATGCATGGAGAAGTCATTTCGAATGACTGGTCCTCAGTGTTGTGAGAACGATGACTGGTTAAAATTTTTGGTGGTTTCTTGTTCAGTCCATAGGCCTACATCATGTGGCAAACCGGTGAGCATGTGGCTCTATTAGTATAGGAGATACCTGAAAACATATCACACTTTTCATCATAGTGCTTTTACCAATGCATAAAATGCATGGAGAAGTCATTTCGAATGACTGGTCCTCAGTGTTGTGAGAACGATGACTGGTTAAAATTTTTGGTGGTTTCTTGTTCAGTCCATAGGCCTACATCATGTGGCAAACCGGTGAGCATGTGGCTCTATTAGTATAGGAGATACCTGAAAACATATCACACTTTTCATCATAGTGCTTTTACCAATGCATAAAATGCATGGAGAAGTCATTTCGAATGACTGGTCCTCAGTGTTGTGAGAACGATGACTGGTTAAAATTTTTGGTGGTTTCTTGTTCAGTCCATAGGCCTACATCATGTGGCAAACCGGTGAGCATGTGGCTCTATTAGTATAGGAGATACCTGAAAACATATCACACTTTTCATCATAGTGCTTTTACCAATGCATAAAATGCATGGAGAAGTCATTTCGAATGACTGGTCCTCAGTGTTGTGAGAACGATGACTGGTTAAAATTTTTGGTGGTTTCTTGTTCAGTCCATAGGCCTACATCATGTGGCAAACCGGTGAGCATGTGGCTCTATTAGTATAGGAGATACCTGAAAACATATCACACTTTTCATCATAGTGCTTTTACCAATGCATAAAATGCATGGAGAAGTCATTTCGAATGACTGGTCCTCAGTGTTGAGAGAACGATGACTGGTTAAAATTTTTGGTGGTTTCTTGTTCAGTCCACAGGCCCACATCATGTGGCAAACCGGTGAGCATGTGGCTCTATTAGTATAGGAGATACCTGAAAACATATCACACTTTTCATCATAGTGCTTTTACCAATGCATAAAATGCATGGAGAAGTCATTTCGAATGACTGGTCCTCAGTGTTGTGAGAACGATGACTGGTTAAAATTTTTGGTGGTTTCTTGTTCAGTCCATAGGCCTACATCATGTGGCAAACCGGTGAGCATGTGGCTCTATTAGTATAGGAGATACCTGAAAACATATCACACTTTTCATCATAGTGCTTTTACCAATGCATAAAATGCATGGAGAAGTCATTTCGAATGACTGGTCCTCAGTGTTGTGAGAACGATGACTGGTTAAAATTTTTGGTGGTTTCTTGTTCAGTCCACAGGCCCACATCATGTGGCAAACCGGTGAGCATGTGGCTCTATTAGTATAGGAGATACCTGAAAACATATCACACTTTTCATCATAGTGCTTTTACCAATGCATAAAATGCATGGAGAAGTCATTTCGAATGACTGGTCCTCAGTGTTGTGAGAACGATGACTGGTTAAAATTTTTGGTGGTTTCTTGTTCAGTCCATAGGCCCACATCATGTGGCAAACCGGTGAGCATGTGGCTCTATTAGTATAGGAGATACCTGAAAACATATCACACTTTTCATCATAGTGCTTTTACCAATGCATAAAATGCATGGAGAAGTAATTTCGAATGACTGGTCCTCAGTGTTGTGAGAACGATGACTGGTTAAAATTTTTGGTGGTTTCTTGTTCAGTCCATAGGCCTACATCATGTGGCAAACCGGTGGGCATGTGGCTCTATTAGTATAGGAGATACCTGAAAACATCACACTTTTCATCATAGTGCTTTTACCAATGCATAAAATGCATGGAGAAGTCATTTCGAATGACTGGTCCTCAGTGTTGTGAGAACAATGACTGGTTAAAATTTTTGGTGGTTTCTTGTTCAGTCCATAGGCCTACATCATGTGGCAAACCGGTGAGCATGTGGCTCTATTAGTATAGGAGATACCTGAAAACATATCACACTTTTCATCATAGTGCTTTTACCAATGCATAAAATGCATGGAGAAGTCATTTCGAATGACTGGTCCTCAGTGTTGTGAGAACAATTACTGGTTAAAATTTTTGGTGGTTTCTTGTTCAGTCCATAGGCCTACATCATGTGGCAAACCGGTGAGCATGTGGCTCTATTAGTATAGGAGATACCTGAAAACATATCACACTTTTCATCATAGTGCTTTTACCAATGCATAAAATGCATGGAGAAGTCATTTCGAATGACTGGTCCTCAGTGTTGTGAGAACGATGACTGGTTAAAATTTTTGGTGGTTTCTTGTTCAGTCCATAGGCCTACATCATGTGGCAAACCGGTGAGCATATGGCTCTATTAGTATAGGAGATACCTGAAAACATATCACACTTTTCATCATAGTGCTTTTACCAATGCATAAAATGCATGGAGAAGTCATTTCGAATGACTGGTCCTCAGTGTTGTGAGAACGATGACTGGTTAAAATTTTTGGTGGTTTCTTGTTCAGTCCATAGGCCTACATCATGTGACAAACCGGTGAGCATGTGGCTCTATTAGTATAGGAGATACCTGAAAACATATCACACTTTTCATCATAGTGCTTTTACCAATGCATAAAATGCATGGAGAAGTCATTTCGAATGACTGGTCCTCAGTGTTGTGAGAACGATGACTGGTTAAAATTTTTGGTGGTTTCTTGTTCAGTCCATAGGCCTACATCATGTGGCAAACCGGTGAGCATGTGGCTCTATTAGTATAGGAGATACCTGAAAACATATCACACTTTTCATCATAGTGCTTTTACCAATGCATAAAATGCATGGAGAAGTCATTTCGAATGACTGGTCCTCAGTGTTGTGAGAACGATGACTGGTTAAAATTTTTGGTGGTTTCTTGTTCAGTCCATAGGCCCACATCATGTGGCAAACCGGTGAGCATGTGGCTCTATTAGTATAGGAGATACCTGAAAACATATCACACTTTTCATCATAGTGCTTTTACCAATGCATAAAATGCATGGAGAAGTCATTTCGAATGACTGGTCCTCAGTGTTGTGAGAACGATGACTGGTTAAAATTTTTGGTGGTTTCTTGTTCAGTCCACAGGCCTACATCATGTGGCAAACCGGTGAGCATGTGGCTCTAATAATATAGGAGATACCTGAAAACATATCACACTTTTCATCATAGTGCTTTTACCAATGCATAAAATGCATGGAGAAGTCATTTCAAATAACTGGTCCTCAGTGTTGTGAGAACGATGACTGGTTAAAATTTTTGGTGGTTTCTTGTTCAGTCCATAGGCCTACATCATGTGGCAAATCGGTGAGCATGTGGCTCTATTAGTATAGGAGATACCTGAAAACATATCACACTTTTCATCATAGTGCTTTTACCAATGCATAAAATGCATGGAGAAGTCATTTCGAATGACTGGTCCTCAGTGTTGTGAGAACGATGACTGGTTAAAATTTTTGGTGGTTTCTTGTTCAGTCCATAGGCCTACATCATGTGGCAAACCGGTGAGCATGTGGCTCTTTTAGTATAGGAGATACCTGAAAACATATCACACTTTTCATCATAGTGCTTTTACCAATGCATAAAATGCATGGAGAAGTCATTTCGAATGACTGGTCCTCAGTGTTGTGAGAACGATGACTGGTTAAAATTTTTGGTGGTTTCTTGTTCAGTCCATAGGCCTACATCATGTGGCAAACCGGTGAGCATGTGGCTCTATTAGTATAGGAGATACCTGAAAACATATCACACTTTTCATCATAGTGCTTTTACCAATGCATAAAATGCATGGAGAAGTCATTTCGAATGACTGGTCCTCAGTGTTGTGAGAACGATGACTGGTTAAAATTTTTGGTGGTTTCTTGTTCAGTCCATAGGCCTACATCATGTGGCAAACCGGTGAGCATGTGGCTCTATTAGTATAGGAGATACCTGAAAACATATCACACTTTTCATCATAGTGCTTTTACCAATGCATAAAATGCATGGAGAAGTCATTTCGAATGACTGGTCCTCAGTGTTGTGAGAACGATGACTGGTTAAAATTTTTGGTGGTTTCTTGTTCAGTCCATAGGCCTACATCATGTGGCAAACCGGTGAGCATGTGGCTCTATTAGTATAGGAGATACCTGAAAACATATCACACTTTTCATCATAGTGCTTTTACCAATGCATAAAATGCATGGAGAAGTCATTTCGAATGACTGGTCCTCAGCGTTGTGAGAACGATGACTGGTTAAAATTTTTGGTGGTTTCTTGTTCAGTCCATAGGCCTACATCATGTGGCAAACCGGTGAGCATGTGGCTCTATTAGTATAGGAGATACCTGAAAACATATCACACTTTTCATCATAGTGCTTTTACCAATGCATAAAATGCATGGAGAAGTCATTTCGAATGACTGGTCCTCAGTGTTGTGAGAACGATGACTGGTTAAAATTTTTGGTGGTTTCTTGTTCAGTCCATAGGCCTACATCATGTGGCAAACCGGTGAGCATGTGGCTCTATTAGTATAGGAGATACCTGACAACATATCACACTTTTCATCATAGTGCTTTTACCAATGCATAAAATGCATGGAGAAGTCATTTCGAATGACTGGTCCTCAGTGTTGTGAGAACGATGACTGGTTAAAATTTTTGGTGGTTTCTTGTTCAGTCCATAGGCCTACATCATGTGGCAAACCGGTGAGCATGTGGCTCTAATAGTATAGGAGATACCTGAAAACATATCACACTTTTCATCATAGTGCTTTTACCAATGCATAAAATGCATGGAGAAGTCATTTCGAATGACTGGTCCTCAGTGTTGTGAGAACGATGACTGGTTAAAATTTTTGGTGGTTTCTTGTTCAGTCCATAGGCCTACATCATGTGGCAAACCGGTGAGCATGTGGCTCTATTAGTATAGGAGATACCTGAAAACATATCACACTTTTCATCATAGTGCTTTTACCAATGCATAAAATGCATGGAGAAGTCATTTCGAATGACTGGTCCTCAGTGTTGTGAGAACGATGACTGGTTAAAATTTTTGGTGGTTTCTTGTTCAGTCCATAGGCCTACATCATGTGGCAAACCGGTGAGCATGTGGCTCTATTAGTATAGGAGATACCTGAAAACATATCACACTTTTCATCATAGTGCTTTTACCAATGCATAAAATGCATGGAGAAGTCATTTCGAATGACTGGTCCTCAGTGTTGTGAGAACGATGACTGGTTAAAATTTTTGGTGGTTTCTTGTTCAGTCCATAGGCCTACATCATGTGGCAAACCGGTGAGCATGTGGCTCTATTAGTATAGGAGATACCTGAAAACATATCACACTTTTCATCATAGTGCTTTTACCAATGCATAAAATGCATGGAGAAGTCATTTCGAATGACTGGTCCTCAGTGTTGTGAGAACGATGACTGGTTAAAATTTTTGGTGGTTTCTTGTTCAGTCCATAGGCCTACATCATGTGGCAAACCGGTGAGCATGTGGCTCTATTAGTATAGGAGATACCTGAAAACATATCACACTTTTCATCATAGTGATTTTACCAATGCATAAAATGCATGGAGAAGTCATTTCGAATGACTGGTCCTCAGTGTTGTGAGAACGATGACTGGTTAAAATTTTTGGTGGTTTCTTGTTCAGTCCATAGGCCTACATCATGTGGCAAACCGGTGAGCATGTGGCTCTATTAGTATAGGAGATACCTGAAAACATATCACACTTTTCATCATAGTGCTTTTACCAATGCATAAAATGCATGGAGAGGTCATTTCGAATGACTGGTCCTCAGTGTTGTGAGAACGATGACTGGTTAAAATTTTTGGTGGTTTCTTGTTCAGTCCATAGGCCTACATCATGTGGCAAACCGGTGAGCATGTGGCTCTATTAGTATAGGAGATACCTGAAAACATATCACACTTTTCATCATAGTGCTTTTACCAATGCATAAAATGCATGGAGAAGTCATTTCGAATGACTGGTCCTCAGTGTTGTGAGAACGATGACTGGTTAAAATTTTTGGTGGTTTCTTGTTCAGTCCATAGGCCTACATCATGTGGCAAACCGGTGAGCATGTGGCTCTATTAGTATAGGAGATACCTGAAAACATATCACACTTTTCATCATAGTGCTTTTACCAATGCATAAAATGCATGGAGAAGTCATTTCGGATGACTGGTCCTCAGTGTTGTGAGAACGATGACTGGTTAAAATTTTTGGTGGTTTCTTGTTCAGTCCATAGGCCTACATCATGTGGCAAACCGGTGAGCATGTGGCTCTATTAGTATAGGAGATACCTGAAAACATATTACACTTTTCATCATAGTGCTTTTACCAATGCATAAAATGCATGGAGAAGTCATTTCGAATGACTGGTCCTCAGTGTTGTGAGAACGATGACTGGTTAAAATTTTTGGTGGTTTCTTGTTCAGTCCATAGGCCTACATCATGTGGCAAACCGGTGAGCATGTGGCTCTATTAGTATAGGAGATACCTGAAAACATATCACACTTTTCATCATAGTGCTTTTACCAATGCATAAAATGCATGGAGAAGTCATTTCGAATGACTGGTCCTCAGTGTTGTGAGAACGATGACTGGTTAAAATTTTTGGTGGTTTCTTGTTCAGTCCATAGGCCTACATCATGTGGCAAACCGGTGAGCATGTGGCTCTATTAGTATAGGAGATACCTGAAAACATATCACACTTTTCATCATAGTGCTTTTACCAATGCATAAAATGCATGGAGAAGTCATTTCGAATGACTGGTCCTCAGTGTTGTGAGAACGATGACTGGTTAAAATTTTTGGTGGTTTCTTGTTCAGTCCATAGGCCTACATCATGTGGCAAACCGGTGAGCATGTGGCTCTATTAGTATAGGAGATACCTGAAAACATATCACACTTTTCATCATAGTGCTTTTACCAATGCATAAAATGCATGGAGAAGTCATTTCGAATGACTGGTCCTCAGTGTTGTGAGGACGATGACTGGTTAAAATTTTTGGTGGTTTCTTGTTCAGTCCATAGGCCTACATCATGTGGCAAACCGGTGAGCATGTGGCTCTATTAGTATAGGAGATACCTGAAAACATATCACACTTTTCATCATAGTGCTTTTACCAATGCATAAAATGCATGGAGAAGTCATTTCGAATGACTGGTCCTCAGTGTTGTGAGAACGATGACTGGTTAAAATTTTTGGTGGTTTCTTGTTCAGTCCATAGGCCTACATCATGTGGCAAACCGGTGAGCATGTGGCTCTATTAGTATAGGAGATACCTGAAAACATATCACACTTTTCATCATAGTGCTTTTACCAATGCATAAAATGCATGGAGAAGTCATTTCGAATGACTGGTCCTCAGTGTTGTGAGGACGATGACTGGTTAAAATTTTTGGTGGTTTCTTGTTCAGTCCATAGGCCTACATCATGTGGCAAACCGGTGAGCATGTGGCTCTATTAGTATAGGAGATACCTGAAAACATATCACACTTTTCATCATAGTGCTTTTACCAATGCATAAAATGCATGGAGAAGTCATTTCGAATGACTGGTCCTCAGTGTTGTGAGGACGATGACTGGTTAAAATTTTTGGTGGTTTCTTGTTCAGTCCATAGGCCTACATCATGTGGCAAACCGGTGAGCATGTGGCTCTATTAGTATAGGAGATACCTGAAAACATATCACACTTTTCATCATAGTGCTTTTACCAATGCATAAAATGCATGGAGAAGTCATTTCGAATGACTGGTCCTCAGTGTTGTGAGAACGATGACTGGTTAAAATTTTTGGTGGTTTCTTGTTCAGTCCATAGGCCTACATCATGTGGCAAACCGGTGAGCATGTGGCGCTATTAGTATAGGAGATACCTGAAAACATATCACACTTTTCATCATAGTGCTTTTACCAATGCATAAAATGCATGGAGAAGTCATTTCGAATGACTGGTCCTCAGTGTTGTGAGAACGATGACTGGTTAAAATTTTTGGTGGTTTCTTGTTCAGTCCATAGGCCTACATCATGTGACAAACCGGTGAGCATGTGGCTCTATCAGTATAGGAGATACCTGAAAACATATCACACTTTTCATCATAGTGCTTTTACCAATGCATAAAATGCATGGAGAAGTCATTTCGAATGACTGGTCCTCAGTGTTGTGAGAACGATGACTGGTTAAAATTTTTGGTGGTTTCTTGTTCAGTCCATAGGCCTACATCATGTGTCAAACCGGTGAGCATGTGGCTCTATTAGTATAGGAGATACCTGAAAACATATCACACTTTTCATCATAGTGCTTTTACCAATGCATAAAATGCATGGAGAAGTCATTTTGAATGACTGGTCCTCAGTGTTGTGAGAACAATGACTGGTTAAAATTTTTGGTGGTTTCTTGTTCAGTCCATAGGCCTACATCATGTGGCAAACCGGTGAGCATGTGGCTCTATTAGTATAGGAGATACCTGAAAACATATCACACTTTTCATCATAGTGCTTTTACCAATGCATAAAATGCATGGAGAAGTCATTTCGAATGACTGGTCCTCAGTGTTGTGAGAACGATGACTGGTTAAAATTTTTGGTGGTTTCTTGTTCAGTCCATAGGCCTACATCATGTGGCAAACCGGTGAGCATGTGGCTCTTTTAGTATAGGAGATACCTGAAAACATATCACACTTTTCATCATAGTGCTTTTACCAATGCATAAAATGCATGGAGAAGTCATTTCGAATGACTGGTCCTCAGTGTTGTGAGAACGATGACTGGTTAAAATTTTTGGTGGTTACTTGTTCAGTCCATAGGCCTACATCATGTGGCAAACCGGTGAGCATGTGGCTCTATTAGTATAGGAAATACCTGAAAACATATCACACTTTTCATCATAGTGCTTTTACCAATGCATAAAATGCATGGAGAAGTCATTTCGAATGACTGGTCCTCAGTGTTGTGAGAACGATGACTGGTTAAAATTTTTGGTGGTTTCTTGTTCAGTCCATAGGCCTACATCATGTGGCAAACCGGTGAGCATATGGCTCTATTAGTATAGGAGATACCTGAAAACATATCACACTTTTCATCATAGTGCTTTTACCAATGCATAAAATGCATGGAGAAGTCATTTCGAATGACTGGTCCTCAGTGTTGTGAGAACGATGACTGGTTAAAATTTTTGGTGGTTTCTTGTTCAGTCCATAGGCCTACATCATGTGACAAACCGGTGAGCATGTGGCTCTATTAGTATAGGAGATACCTGAAAACATATCACACTTTTCATCATAGTGCTTTTACCAATGCATAAAATGCATGGAGAAGTCATTTCGAATGACTGGTCCTCAGTGTTGTGAGAACGATGACTGGTTAAAATTTTTGGTGGTTTCTTGTTCAGTCCATAGGCCTACATCATGTGGCAAACCGGTGAGCATGTGGCTCTATTAGTATAGGAGATACCTGAAAACATATCACACTTTTCATCATAGTGCTTTTACCAATGCATAAAATGCATGGAGAAGTCATTTCGAATGACTGGTCCTCAGTGTTGTGAGAACGATGACTGGTTAAAATTTTTGGTGGTTTCTTGTTCAGTCCATAGGCCCACATCATGTGGCAAACCGGTGAGCATGTGGCTCTATTAGTATAGGAGATACCTGAAAACATATCACACTTTTCATCATAGTGCTTTTACCAATGCATAAAATGCATGGAGAAGTCATTTCGAATGACTGGTCCTCAGTGTTGTGAGAACGATGACTGGTTAAAATTTTTGGTGGTTTCTTGTTCAGTCCACAGGCCTACATCATGTGGCAAACCGGTGAGCATGTGGCTCTAATAATATAGGAGATACCTGAAAACATATCACACTTTTCATCATAGTGCTTTTACCAATGCATAAAATGCATGGAGAAGTCATTTCGAATGACTGGTCCTCAGTGTTGTGAGAACGATGACTGGTTAAAATTTTTGGTGGTTTCTTGTTCAGTCCATAGGCCTACATCATGTGGCAAACCGGTGAGCATGTGGCTCTATTAGTATAGGAGATACCTGAAAACATATCACACTTTTCATCATAGTGCTTTTACCAATGAATAAAATGCATGGAGAAGTCATTTCGAATGACTGGTCCTCAGTGTTGTGAGAACGATGACTGGTTAAAATTTTTGGTGGTTTCTTGTTCAGTCCATAGGCCTACATCATGTGGCAAACCGGTGAGCATGTGGCTCTATTAGTATAGGAGATACCTGAAAACATATCACACTTTTCATCATAGTGCTTTTACCAATGCATAAAATGCATGGAGAAGTCATTTCGAATGACTGGTCCTCAGTGTTGTGAGAACGATGACTGGTTAAAATTTTTGGTGGTTTCTTGTTCAGTCCATAGGCCTACATCATGTGGCAAACCGGTGAGCATGTGGCTCTATTAGTATAGGAGATACCTGAAAACATATCACACTTTTCATCATAGTGCTTTTACCAATGCATAAAATGCATGGAGAAGTCATTTCGAATGACTGGTCCTCAGTGTTGTGAGAACGATGACTGGTTAAAATTTTTGGTGGTTTCTTGTTCAGTCCACAGGCCTACATCATGTGGCAAACCGGTGAGCATGTGGCTCTAATAATATAGGAGATACCTGAAAACATATCACACTTTTCATCATAGTGCTTTTACCAATGCATAAAATGCATGGAGAAGTCATTTCGAATGACTGGTCCTCAGTGTTGTGAGAACGATGACTGGTTAAAATTTTTGGTGGTTTCTTGTTCAGTCCATAGGCCTACATCATGTGGCAAACCGGTGAGCATGTGGCTCTATTAGTATAGGAGATACCTGAAAACATATCACACTTTTCATCATAGTGCTTTTACCAATGCATAAAATGCATGGAGAAGTCATTTCGAATGACTGGTCCTCAGTGTTGTGAGAACGATGACTGGTTAAAATTTTTGGTGGTTTCTTGTTCAGTCCATAGGCCTACATCATGTGGCAAACCGGTGAGCATGTGGCTCTATTAGTATAGGAGATACCTGAAAACATATCACACTTTTCATCATAGTGCTTTTACCAATGCATAAAATGCATGGAGAAGTCATTTCGAATGACTGGTCCTCAGTGTTGTGAGAACGATGACTGGTTAAAATTTTTGGTGGTTTCTTGTTCAGTCCATAGGCCTACATCATGTGGCAAACCGGTGAGCATGTGGCTCTATTAGTATAGGAGATACCTGAAAACATATCACACTTTTCATCATAGTGCTTTTACCAATGCATAAAATGCATGGAGAAGTCATTTCGAATGACTGGTCCTCAGTGTTGTGAGAACGATGACTGGTTAAAATTTTTGGTGGTTTCTTGTTCAGTCCATAGGCCTACATCATGTGGCAAACCGGTGAGCATGTGGCTCTATTAGTATAGGAGATACCTGAAAACATATCACACTTTTCATCATAGTGCTTTTACCAATGCATAAAATGCATGGAGAAGTCATTTCGAATGACTGGTCCTCAGTGTTGTGAGAACGATGACTGGTTAAAATTTTTGGTGGTTTCTTGTTCAGTCCATAGGCCTACATCATGTGGCAAACCGGTGAGCATGTGGCTCTATTAGTATAGGAGATACCTGAAAACATATCACACTTTTCATCATAGTGCTTTTACCAATGCATAAAATGCATGGAGAAGTCATTTCGAATGACTGGTCCTCAGTGTTGTGAGAACGATGACTGGTTAAAATTTTTGGTGGTTTCTTGTTCAGTCCACAGGCCCACATCATGTGGCAAACCGGTGAGCATGTGGCTCTATTAGTATAGGAGATACCTGAAAACATATCACACTTTTCATCATAGTGCTTTTACCAATGCATAAAATGCATGGAGAAGTCATTTCGAATGACTGGTCCTCAGTGTTGTGAGAACGATGACTGGTTAAAATTTTTGGTGGTTTCTTGTTCAGTCCATAGGCCCACATCATGTGGCAAACCGGTGAGCATGTGGCTCTATTAGTATAGGAGATACCTGAAAACATATCACACTTTTCATCATAGTGCTTTTACCAATGCATAAAATGCATGGAGAAGTAATTTCGAATGACTGGTCCTCAGTGTTGTGAGAACGATGACTGGTTAAAATTTTTGGTGGTTTCTTGTTCAGTCCATAGGCCTACATCATGTGGCAAACCGGTGGGCATGTGGCTCTATTAGTATAGGAGATACCTGAAAACATATCACACTTTTCATCATAGTGCTTTTACCAATGCATAAAATGCATGGAGAAGTCATTTCGAATGACTGGTCCTCAGTGTTGTGAGAACAATGACTGGTTAAAATTTTTGGTGGTTTCTTGTTCAGTCCATAGGCCTACATCATGTGGCAAACCGGTGAGCATGTGGCTCTATTAGTATAGGAGATACCTGAAAACATATCACACTTTTCATCATAGTGCTTTTACCAATGCATAAAATGCATGGAGAAGTCATTTCGAATGACTGGTCCTCAGTGTTGTGAGAACAATTACTGGTTAAAATTTTTGGTGGTTTCTTGTTCAGTCCATAGGCCTACATCATGTGGCAAACCGGTGAGCATGTGGCTCTATTAGTATAGGAGATACCTGAAAACATATCACACTTTTCATCATAGTGCTTTTACCAATGCATAAAATGCATGGAGAAGTCATTTCGAATGACTGGTCCTCAGTGTTGTGAGAACGATGACTGGTTAAAATTTTTGGTGGTTTCTTGTTCAGTCCATAGGCCTACATCATGTGGCAAACCGGTGAGCATATGGCTCTATTAGTATAGGAGATACCTGAAAACATATCACACTTTTCATCATAGTGCTTTTACCAATGCATAAAATGCATGGAGAAGTCATTTCGAATGACTGGTCCTCAGTGTTGTGAGAACGATGACTGGTTAAAATTTTTGGTGGTTTCTTGTTCAGTCCATAGGCCTACATCATGTGACAAACCGGTGAGCATGTGGCTCTATTAGTATAGGAGATACCTGAAAACATATCACACTTTTCATCATAGTGCTTTTACCAATGCATAAAATGCATGGAGAAGTCATTTCGAATGACTGGTCCTCAGTGTTGTGAGAACGATGACTGGTTAAAATTTTTGGTGGTTTCTTGTTCAGTCCATAGGCCTACATCATGTGGCAAACCGGTGAGCATGTGGCTCTATTAGTATAGGAGATACCTGAAAACATATCACACTTTTCATCATAGTGCTTTTACCAATGCATAAAATGCATGGAGAAGTCATTTCGAATGACTGGTCCTCAGTGTTGTGAGAACGATGACTGGTTAAAATTTTTGGTGGTTTCTTGTTCAGTCCATAGGCCCACATCATGTGGCAAACCGGTGAGCATGTGGCTCTATTAGTATAGGAGATACCTGAAAACATATCACACTTTTCATCATAGTGCTTTTACCAATGCATAAAATGCATGGAGAAGTCATTTCGAATGACTGGTCCTCAGTGTTGTGAGAACGATGACTGGTTAAAATTTTTGGTGGTTTCTTGTTCAGTCCACAGGCCTACATCATGTGGCAAACCGGTGAGCATGTGGCTCTAATAATATAGGAGATACCTGAAAACATATCACACTTTTCATCATAGTGCTTTTACCAATGCATAAAATGCATGGAGAAGTCATTTCGAATGACTGGTCCTCAGTGTTGTGAGAACGATGACTGGTTAAAATTTTTGGTGGTTTCTTGTTCAGTCCATAGGCCTACATCATGTGGCAAACCGGTGAGCATGTGGCTCTATTAGTATAGGAGATACCTGAAAACATATCACACTTTTCATCATAGTGCTTTTACCAATGCATAAAATGCATGGAGAAGTCATTTCGAATGACTGGTCCTCAGTGTTGTGAGAACGATGACTGGTTAAAATTTTTGGTGGTTTCTTGTTCAGTCCATAGGCCCACATCATGTGGCAAACCGGTGAGCATGTGGCTCTATTAGTATAGGAGATACCTGAAAACATATCACACTTTTCATCATAGTGCTTTTACCAATGCATAAAATGCATGGAGAAGTCATTTCGAATGACTGGTCCTCAGTGTTGTGAGAACGATGACTGGTTAAAATTTTTGGTGGTTTCTTGTTCAGTCCACAGGCCTACATCATGTGGCAAACCGGTGAGCATGTGGCTCTAATAATATAGGAGATACCTGAAAACATATCACACTTTTCATCATAGTGCTTTTACCAATGCATAAAATGCATGGAGAAGTCATTTCGAATGACTGGTCCTCAGTGTTGTGAGAACGATGACTGGTTAAAATTTTTGGTGGTTTCTTGTTCAGTCCATAGGCCTACATCATGTGGCAAACCGGTGAGCATGTGGCTCTATTAGTATAGGAGATACCTGAAAACATATCACACTTTTCATCATAGTGCTTTTACCAATGCATAAAATGCATGGAGAAGTCATTTCGAATGACTGGTCCTCAGTGTTGTGAGAACGATGACTGGTTAAAATTTTTGGTGGTTTCTTGTTCAGTCCATAGGCCTACATCATGTGGCAAACCGGTGAGCATGTGGCTCTATTAGTATAGGAGATACCTGAAAACATATCACACTTTTCATCATAGTGCTTTTACCAATGCATAAAATGCATGGAGAAGTCATTTCGAATGACTGGTCCTCAGTGTTGTGAGAACGATGACTGGTTAAAATTTTTGGTGGTTTCTTGTTCAGTCCATAGGCCTACATCATGTGGCAAACCGGTGAGCATGTGGCTCTATTAGTATAGGAGATACCTGAAAACATATCACACTTTTCATCATAGTGCTTTTACCAATGCATAAAATGCATGGAGAAGTCATTTCGAATGACTGGTCCTCAGTGTTGTGAGAACGATGACTGGTTAAAATTTTTGGTGGTTTCTTGTTCAGTCCACAGGCCTACATCATGTGGCAAACCGGTGAGCATGTGGCTCTAATAATATAGGAGATACCTGAAAACATATCACACTTTTCATCATAGTGCTTTTACCAATGCATAAAATGCATGGAGAAGTCATTTCGAATGACTGGTCCTCAGTGTTGTGAGAACGATGACTGGTTAAAATTTTTGGTGGTTTCTTGTTCAGTCCATAGGCCTACATCATGTGGCAAACCGGTGAGCATGTGGCTCTATTAGTATAGGAGATACCTGAAAACATATCACACTTTTCATCATAGTGCTTTTACCAATGCATAAAATGCATGGAGAAGTCATTTCGAATGACTGGTCCTCAGTGTTGTGAGAACGATGACTGGTTAAAATTTTTGGTGGTTTCTTGTTCAGTCCATAGGCCTACATCATGTGGCAAACCGGTGAGCATGTGGCTCTATTAGTATAGGAGATACCTGAAAACATATCACACTTTTCATCATAGTGCTTTTACCAATGCATAAAATGCATGGAGAAGTCATTTCGAATGACTGGTCCTCAGTGTTGTGAGAACGATGACTGGTTAAAATTTTTGGTGGTTTCTTGTTCAGTCCATAGGCCTACATCATGTGGCAAACCGGTGAGCATGTGGCTCTATTAGTATAGGAGATACCTGAAAACATATCACACTTTTCATCATAGTGCTTTTACCAATGCATAAAATGCATGGAGAAGTCATTTCGAATGACTGGTCCTCAGTGTTGTGAGAACGATGACTGGTTAAAATTTTTGGTGGTTTCTTGTTCAGTCCATAGGCCTACATCATGTGGCAAACCGGTGAGCATGTGGCTCTATTAGTATAGGAGATACCTGAAAACATATCACACTTTTCATCATAGGGCTTTTACCAATGCATAAAATGCATGGAGAAGTCATTTCGAATGACTGGTCCTCAGTGTTGTGAGAACGATGACTGGTTAAAATTTTTGGTGGTTTCTTGTTCAGTCCATAGGCCTACATCATGTGGCAAACCGGTGAGCATGTGGCTCTATTAGTATAGGAGATACCTGAAAACATATCACACTTTTCATCATAGTGCTTTTACCAATGCATAAAATGCATGGAGAAGTCATTTCGAATGACTGGTCCTCAGTGTTGTGAGAACGATGACTGGTTAAAATTTTTGGTGGTTTCTTGTTCAGTCCACAGGCCCACATCATGTGGCAAACCGGTGAGCATGTGGCTCTATTAGTATAGGAGATACCTGAAAACATATCACACTTTTCATCATAGTGCTTTTACCAATGCATAAAATGCATGGAGAAGTCATTTCGAATGACTGGTCCTCAGTGTTGTGAGAACGATGACTGGTTAAAATTTTTGGTGGTTTCTTGTTCAGTCCATAGGCCCACATCATGTGGCAAACCGGTGAGCATGTGGCTCTATTAGTATAGGAGATACCTGAAAACATATCACACTTTTCATCATAGTGCTTTTACCAATGCATAAAATGCATGGAGAAGTAATTTCGAATGACTGGTCCTCAGTGTTGTGAGAACGATGACTGGTTAAAATTTTTGGTGGTTTCTTGTTCAGTCCATAGGCCTACATCATGTGGCAAACCGGTGGGCATGTGGCTCTATTAGTATAGGAGATACCTGAAAACATATCACACTTTTCATCATAGTGCTTTTACCAATGCATAAAATGCATGGAGAAGTCATTTCGAATGACTGGTCCTCAGTGTTGTGAGAACAATGACTGGTTAAAATTTTTGGTGGTTTCTTGTTCAGTCCATAGGCCTACATCATGTGGCAAACCGGTGAGCATGTGGCTCTATTAGTATAGGAGATACCTGAAAACATATCACAATTTTCATCATAGTGCTTTTACCAATGCATAAAATGCATGGAGAAGTCATTTCGAATGACTGGTCCTCAGTGTTGTGAGAACAATTACTGGTTAAAATTTTTGGTGGTTTCTTGTTCAGTCCATAGGCCTACATCATGTGGCAAACCGGTGAGCATGTGGCTCTATTAGTATAGGAGATACCTGAAAACATATCACACTTTTCATCATAGTGCTTTTACCAATGCATAAAATGCATGGAGAAGTCATTTCGAATGACTGGTCCTCAGTGTTGTGAGAACGATGACTGGTTAAAATTTTTGGTGGTTTCTTGTTCAGTCCATAGGCCTACATCATGTGGCAAACCGGTGAGCATATGGCTCTATTAGTATAGGAGATACCTGAAAACATATCACACTTTTCATCATAGTGCTTTTACCAATGCATAAAATGCATGGAGAAGTCATTTCGAATGACTGGTCCTCAGTGTTGTGAGAACGATGACTGGTTAAAATTTTTGGTGGTTTCTTGTTCAGTCCATAGGCCTACATCATGTGACAAACCGGTGAGCATGTGGCTCTATTAGTATAGGAGATACCTGAAAACATATCACACTTTTCATCATAGTGCTTTTACCAATGCATAAAATGCATGGAGAAGTCATTTCGAATGACTGGTCCTCAGTGTTGTGAGAACGATGACTGGTTAAAATTTTTGGTGGTTTCTTGTTCAGTCCATAGGCCTACATCATGTGGCAAACCGGTGAGCATGTGGCTCTATTAGTATAGGAGATACCTGAAAACATATCACACTTTTCATCATAGTGCTTTTACCAATGCATAAAATGCATGGAGAAGTCATTTCGAATGACTGGTCCTCAGTGTTGTGAGAACGATGACTGGTTAAAATTTTTGGTGGTTTCTTGTTCAGTCCATAGGCCCACATCATGTGGCAAACCGGTGAGCATGTGGCTCTATTAGTATAGGAGATACCTGAAAACATATCACACTTTTCATCATAGTGCTTTTACCAATGCATAAAATGCATGGAGAAGTCATTTCGAATGACTGGTCCTCAGTGTTGTGAGAACGATGACTGGTTAAAATTTTTGGTGGTTTCTTGTTCAGTCCACAGGCCTACATCATGTGGCAAACCGGTGAGCATGTGGCTCTAATAATATAGGAGATACCTGAAAACATATCACACTTTTCATCATAGTGCTTTTACCAATGCATAAAATGCATGGAGAAGTCATTTCGAATGACTGGTCCTCAGTGTTGTGAGAACGATGACTGGTTAAAATTTTTGGTGGTTTCTTGTTCAGTCCATAGGCCTACATCATGTGGCAAACCGGTGAGCATGTGGCTCTATTAGTATAGGAGATACCTGAAAACATATCACACTTTTCATCATAGTGCTTTTACCAATGCATAAAATGCATGGAGAAGTCATTTCGAATGACTGGTCCTCAGTGTTGTGAGAACGATGACTGGTTAAAATTTTTGGTGGTTTCTTGTTCAGTCCATAGGCCTACATCATGTGGCAAACCGGTGAGCATGTGGCTCTATTAGTATAGGAGATACCTGAAAACATATCACACTTTTCATCATAGTGCTTTTACCAATGCATAAAATGCATGGAGAAGTCATTTCGAATGACTGGTCCTCAGTGTTGTGAGAACGATGACTGGTTAAAATTTTTGGTGGTTTCTTGTTCAGTCCATAGGCCTACATCATGTGGCAAACCGGTGAGCATGTGGCTCTATTAGTATAGGAGATACCTGAAAACATATCACACTTTTCATCATAGTGCTTTTACCAATGCATAAAATGCATGGAGAAGTCATTTCGAATGACTGGTCCTCAGTGTTGTGAGAACGATGACTGGTTAAAATTTTTGGTGGTTTCTTGTTCAGTCCACAGGCCCACATCATGTGGCAAACCGGTGAGCATGT
>NW_027193272.1:0-43546 GCF_032444005.1 Ranitomeya imitator
CAGAGTTTCTGAAAATGTCTTCCTTGCGGCAATCTTTGGCTCGGTCTCCACAATGGGTGTCGGTTGTAGGCCTGGGTGCGTCTGAAATGGCCAACCATTTCAGGCCATCGCTTCTCGGCCTCCTATGGCTAAGATCAAGTGTAGTATCTGTTCTTATCAGTTTAATATCTGATACGTCCCCCATGTGGGGACCATATATTAAATGGCTTTTTGGAACAGGGAGCTGGAAATGGAGCTTGCTCAGTCCACTCCACGCATTGACCCGCTATTGCAGTCTCTCCGGGAACAGTGCACTCCTTCTCTGATCCGGTTTCTAAAAACAGATTGAATGGAAATTAGTCAGCACAGCAAGTTGTCTTGGAACCCTAGATGGGAATTTATTTCAGGGTTGTTAAGGAAGCACATTTCACATGCCGCTGGCTGCCAAATGTAGCATGCTGCTCGATTTCACTTGCCTAATTGCAACATTTTGTGTGCCTTGCTTTCACCTCTGTATGTATGTATGTATGTATGTATGTATGTATGTATGTATGTATGTATGTATGTATGTCAAGCATTGCATTGCATTCAATAGGCAATCAATCAATCAATCAGGCAATCAATTTTCAGTCTTTCCTGGTTGCTGCCACAGGTGTGTTAAGATGTAGGCTGAATTAGGCCTTTCTTACAGTGTAGCAAATATACTGTGCCATCTACAGAATTAGGCCCCTGCCTGCTGTCAGCACTTGGTATTTAAATTGAAGCATCCAATGAGTAGTTCTGCCATACATACCACATTTGTGACCACCGATCATGAATTCTTTTGGAAGACATTGTTTACCTCTTGTGGACCACCGACTTTGAAATGCGGTGTATGATAGGTATTTGAAAAAAAGGAAAACTGGTGTCTGTGCTGATCTCGAATCTGCTAGTCTTGTGTCTTGTAGATACACCTGTGTGAGGAGTATTCTAATGCTTTTGACCAACCAGGTGCGCTGCCTGCAGTCGATAGAATCTTAGCACGGAACCTTCACCTGCAGTCACAATGGGGATGGTGGGTGTGTCAAAGTGGGCAGAGTTATGCAGATTCAAAACGCGTTGGGCGCAGCTTCAACGAGCACACACAGACACACACAGCCAAACAACCGACCAAAACCCAAGCACACCCGAACTGTCATTGAGAATGCATCCAGAGTTTCTGAAAATGTCTTCCTTGCGGCAATCTTTGGCTCGGTCTCCACAATGGGTGTCGGTTGTAGGCCTGGGTGCGTCTGAAATGGCCAACCATTTCAGGCCATCGCTTCTCGGCCTCCTATGGCTAAGATCAAGTGTAGTATCTGTTCTTATCAGTTTAATATCTGATACGTCCCCCATGTGGGGGACCATATATTAAATGGCTTTTTGGAACAGGGAGCTGGAAATGGAGCTTGCTCAGTCCACTCCACGCATTGACCCGCTATTGCAGTCTCTCCGGAACAGTGCACTCCTTCTCTGATCCGGTTTCTAAAAACAGATTGAATGGAAATTAGTCAGCACAGCAAGTTGTCTTGGAACCCTAGATGGGAATTTATTTCAGGGTTGTTAAGGAAGCACATTTCACATGCCGCTGGCTGCCAAATGTAGCATGCTGCTCGATTTCACTTGCCTAATTGCAACATTTTGTGTGCCTTGCTTTCACCTCTGTATGTATGTATGTATGTATGTATGTATGTATGTATGTATGTATGTATGTATGTATGTATGTATGTCAAGCATTGCATTGCATTCAATAGGCAATCAATCAATCAATCAGGCAATCAATTTTCAGTCTTTCCTGGTTGCTGCCACAGGTGTGTTAAGATGTAGGCCTGAATTAGGCCTTTCTTACAGTGTAGCAAATATACTGTGCCATCTACAGAATTAGGCCCCTGCCCTGCTGTCAGCACTTGGTATTTAAATTGAAGCATCCAATGAGTAGTTCTGCCATACATACCACATTTGTGACCACCGATCATGAATTCTTTTGGAAGACATTGTTTACCTCTTGTGGACCACCGACTTTGAAATGCGGTGTATGATAGGTATTTGAAAAAAAGGAAAACTGGTGTCTGTGCTGATCTCGAATCTGCTAGTCTTGTGTCTTGTAGATACACCTGTGTGAGGAGTATTCTAATGCTTTTGACCAACCAGGTGCGCTGCCTGCAGTCGATAGAATCTTAGCACGGAACCTTCACCTGCAGTCACAATGGGGATGGTGGGTGTGTCAAAGTGGGCAGAGTTATGCAGATTCAAAACGCGTTGGGCGCAGCTTCAACGAGCACACACAGACACACACAGCCAAACAACCGACCAAAACCCAAGCACACCCGAACTGTCATTGAGAATGCATCCAGAGTTTCTGAAAATGTCTTCCTTGCGGCAATCTTTGGCTCGGTCTCCACAATGGGTGTCGGTTGTAGGCCTGGGTGCGTCTGAAATGGCCAACCATTTCAGGCATCGCTTCTCGGCCTCCTATGGCTAAGATCAAGTGTAGTATCTGTTCTTATCAGTTTAATATCTGATACGTCCCCCATGTGGGGACCATATATTAAATGGCTTTTTGGAACAGGGAGCTGGAAATGGAGCTTGCTCAGTCCACTCCACGCATTGACCCGCTATTGCAGTCTCTCCGGGAACAGTGCACTCCTTCTCTGATCCGGTTTCTAAAAACAGATTGAATGGAAATTAGTCAGCACAGCAAGTTGTCTTGGAAACCCTAGATGGGAATTTATTTCAGGGTTGTTAAGGAAGCACATTTCACATGCCGCTGGCTGCCAAATGTAGCATGCTGCTCGATTTCACTTGCCTAATTGCAACATTTTGTGTGCCTTGCTTTCACCTCTGTATGTATGTATGTATGTATGTATGTATGTATGTATGTATGTATGTATGTATGTATGTCAAGCATTGCATTGCATTCAATAGGCAATCAATCAATCAATCAGGCAATCAATTTTCAGTCTTTCCTGGTTGCTGCCACAGGTGTGTTAAGATGTAGGCCTGAATTAGGCCTTTCTTACAGTGTAGCAAATATACTGTGCCATCTACAGAATTAGGCCCCTGCCTGCTGTCAGCACTTGGTATTTAAATTGAAGCATCCAATGAGTAGTTCTGCCATACATACCACATTTGTGACCACCGATCATGAATTCTTTTGGAAGACATTGTTTACCTCTTGTGGACCACCGACTTTGAAATGCGGTGTATGATAGGTATTTGAAAAAAAGGAAAACTGGTGTCTGTGCTGATCTCGAATCTGCTAGTCTTGTGTCTTGTAGATACACCTGTGGTGAGGAGTATTCTAATGCTTTTGACCAACCAGGTGCGCTGCCTGCAGTCGATAGAATCTTAGCACGGAACCTTCACCTGCAGTCACAATGGGGATGGTGGGTGTGTCAAAGTGGGCAGAGTTATGCAGATTCAAAACGCGTTGGGCGCAGCTTCAACGAGCACACACAGACACACACAGCCAAACAACCGACCAAAACCCAAGCACACCCGAACTGTCATTGAGAATGCATCCAGAGTTTCTGAAAATGTCTTCCTTGCGGCAATCTTTGGCTCGGTCTCCACAATGGGTGTCGGTTGTAGGCCTGGGTGCGTCTGAAATGGCCACCATTTCAGGCCATCGCTTCTCGGCCTCCTATGGCTAAGATCAAGTGTAGTATCTGTTCTTATCAGTTTAATATCTGATACGTCCCCCATGTGGGGACCATATATTAAATGGCTTTTTGGAACAGGGAGCTGGAAATGGAGCTTGCTCAGTCCACTCCACGCATTGACCCGCTATTGCAGTCTCTCCGGGAACAGTGCACTCCTTCTCTGATCCGGTTTCTAAAAACAGATTGAATGGAAATTAGTCAGCACAGCAAGTTGTCTTGGAACCCTAGATGGGAATTTATTTCAGGGTTGTTAAGGAAGCACATTTCACATGCCGCTGGCTGCCAAATGTAGCATGCTGCTCGATTTCACTTGCCTAATTGCAACATTTTGTGTGCCTTGCTTTCACCTCTGTATGTATGTATGTATGTATGTATGTATGTATGTATGTATGTATGTATGTATGTATGTCAAGCATTGCATTGCATTCAATAGGCAATCAATCAATCAATCAGGCAATCAATTTTCAGTCTTTCCTGGTTGCTGCCACAGGTGTGTTAAGATGTAGGCCTGAATTAGGCCTTTCTTACAGTGTAGCAAATATACTGTGCCATCTACAGAATTAGGCCCCTGCCTGCTGTCAGCACTTGGTATTTAAATTGAAGCATCCAATGAGTAGTTCTGCCATACATACCACATTTGTGACCACCGATCATGAATTCTTTTGGAAGACATTGTTTACCTCTTGTGGACCACCGACTTTGAAATGCGGTGTATGATAGGTATTTGAAAAAAAGGAAAACTGGTGTCTGTGCTGATCTCGAATCTGCTAGTCTTGTGTCTTGTAGATACACCTGTGTGAGGAGTATTCTAATGCTTTTGACCAACCAGGTGCGCTGCCTGCAGTCGATAGAATCTTAGCACGGAACCTTCACCTGCAGTCACAATGGGGATGGTGGGTGTGTCAAAGTGGGCAGAGTTATGCAGATTCAAAACGCGTTGGGCGCAGCTTCAACGAGCACACACAGACACACACAGCCAAACAACCGACCAAAACCCAAGCACACCCGAACTGTCATTGAGAATGCATCCAGAGTTTCTGAAAATGTCTTCCTTGCGGCAATCTTTGGCTCGGTCTCCACAATGGGTGTCGGTTGTAGGCCTGGGTGCGTCTGAAATGGCCAACCATTTCAGGCCATCGCTTCTCGGCCTCCTATGGCTAAGATCAAGTGTAGTATCTGTTCTTATCAGTTTAATATCTGATACGTCCCCCATGTGGGGACCATATATTAAATGGCTTTTTGGAACAGGGAGCTGGAAATGGAGCTTGCTCAGTCCACTCCACGCATTGACCCGCTATTGCAGTCTCTCCGGGAACAGTGCACTCCTTCTCTGATCCGGTTTCTAAAAACAGATTGAATGGAAATTAGTCAGCACAGCAAGTTGTCTTGGAACCCTAGATGGGAATTTATTTCAGGGTTGTTAAGGAAGCACATTTCACATGCCGCTGGCTGCCAAATGTAGCATGCTGCTCGATTTCACTTGCCTAATTGCAACATTTTGTGTGCCTTGCTTTCACCTCTGTATGTATGTATGTATGTATGTATGTATGTATGTATGTATGTATGTATGTATGTATGTCAAGCATTGCATTGCATTCAATAGGCAATCAATCAATCAATCAGGCAATCAATTTTCAGTCTTTCCTGGTTGCTGCCACAGGTGTGTTAAGATGTAGGCCTGAATTAGGCCTTTCTTACAGTGTAGCAAATATACTGTGCCATCTACAGAATTAGGCCCCTGCCTGCTGTCAGCACTTGGTATTTAAATTGAAGCATCCAATGAGTAGTTCTGCCATACATACCACATTTGTGACCACCGATCATGAATTCTTTTGGAAGACATTGTTTACCTCTTGTGGACCACCGACTTTGAAATGCGGTGTATGATAGGTATTTGAAAAAAAGGAAAACTGGTGTCTGTGCTGATCTCGAATCTGCTAGTCTTGTGTCTTGTAGATACACCTGTGTGAGGAGTATTCTAATGCTTTTGACCAACCAGGTGCGCTGCCTGCAGTCGATAGAATCTTAGCACGGAACCTTCACCTGCAGTCACAATGGGGATGGTGGGTGTGTCAAAGTGGGCAGAGTTATGCAGATTCAAAACGCGTTGGGCGCAGCTTCAACGAGCACACACAGACACACACAGCCAAACAACCGACCAAAACCCAAGCACACCCGAACTGTCATTGAGAATGCATCCAGAGTTTCTGAAAATGTCTTCCTTGCGGCAATCTTTGGCTCGGTCTCCACAATGGGTGTCGGTTGTAGGCCTGGGTGCGTCTGAAATGGCCAACCATTTCAGGCCATCGCTTCTCGGCCTCCTATGGCTAAGATCAAGTGTAGTATCTGTTCTTATCAGTTTAATATCTGATACGTCCCCCATGTGGGGACCATATATTAAATGGCTTTTTGGAACAGGGAGCTGGAAATGGAGCTTGCTCAGTCCACTCCACGCATTGACCCGCTATTGCAGTCTCTCCGGGAACAGTGCACTCCTTCTCTGATCCGGTTTCTAAAAACAGATTGAATGGAAATTAGTCAGCACAGCAAGTTGTCTTGGAACCCTAGATGGGAATTTATTTCAGGGTTGTTAAGGAAGCACATTTCACATGCCGCTGGCTGCCAAATGTAGCATGCTGCTCGATTTCACTTGCCTAATTGCAACATTTTGTGTGCCTTGCTTTCACCTCTGTATGTATGTATGTATGTATGTATGTATGTATGTATGTATGTATGTATGTATGTATGTATGTATGTCAAGCATTGCATTGCATTCAATAGGCAATCAATCAATCAATCAGGCAATCAATTTTCAGTCTTTCCTGGTTGCTGCCACAGGTGTGTTAAGATGTAGGCCTGAATTAGGCCTTTCTTACAGTGTAGCAAATATACTGTGCCATCTACAGAATTAGGCCCCTGCCTGCTGTCAGCACTTGGTATTTAAATTGAAGCATCCAATGAGTAGTTCTGCCATACATACCACATTTGTGACCACCGATCATGAATTCTTTTGGAAGACATTGTTTACCTCTTGTGGACCACCGACTTTGAAATGCGGTGTATGATAGGTATTTGAAAAAAAGGAAAACTGGTGTCTGTGCTGATCTCGAATCTGCTAGTCTTGTGTCTTGTAGATACACCTGTGTGAGGAGTATTCTAATGCTTTTGACCAACCAGGTGCGCTGCCTGCAGTCGATAGAATCTTAGCACGGAACCTTCACCTGCAGTCACAATGGGGATGGTGGGTGTGTCAAAGTGGGCAGAGTTATGCAGATTCAAAACGCGTTGGGCGCAGCTTCAACGAGCACACACAGACACACACAGCCAAACAACCGACCAAAACCCAAGCACACCCGAACTGTCATTGAGAATGCATCCAGAGTTTCTGAAAATGTCTTCCTTGCGGCAATCTTTGGCTCGGTCTCCACAATGGGTGTCGGTTGTAGGCCTGGGTGCGTCTGAAATGGCCAACCATTTCAGGCCATCGCTTCTCGGCCTCCTATGGCTAAGATCAAGTGTAGTATCTGTTCTTATCAGTTTAATATCTGATACGTCCCCCATGTGGGGACCATATATTAAATGGCTTTTTGGAACAGGGAGCTGGAAATGGAGCTTGCTCAGTCCACTCCACGCATTGACCCGCTATTGCAGTCTCTCCGGGAACAGTGCACTCCTTCTCTGATCCGGTTTCTAAAAACAGATTGAATGGAAATTAGTCAGCACAGCAAGTTGTCTTGGAACCCTAGATGGGAATTTATTTCAGGGTTGTTAAGGAAGCACATTTCACATGCCGCTGGCTGCCAAATGTAGCATGCTGCTCGATTTCACTTGCCTAATTGCAACATTTTGTGTGCCTTGCTTTCACCTCTGTATGTATGTATGTATGTATGTATGTATGTATGTATGTATGTATGTATGTATGTATGTCAAGCATTGCATTGCATTCAATAGGCAATCAATCAATCAATCAGGCAATCAATTTTCAGTCTTTCCTGGTTGCTGCCACAGGTGTGTTAAGATGTAGGCCTGAATTAGGCCTTTCTTACAGTGTAGCAAATATACTGTGCCATCTACAGAATTAGGCCCCTGCCTGCTGTCAGCACTTGGTATTTAAATTGAAGCATCCAATGAGTAGTTCTGCCATACATACCACATTTGTGACCACCGATCATGAATTCTTTTGGAAGACATTGTTTACCTCTTGTGGACCACCGACTTTGAAATGCGGTGTATGATAGGTATTTGAAAAAAAGGAAAACTGGTGTCTGTGCTGATCTCGAATCTGCTAGTCTTGTGTCTTGTAGATACACCTGTGTGAGGAGTATTCTAATGCTTTTGACCAACCAGGTGCGCTGCCTGCAGTCGATAGAATCTTAGCACGGAACCTTCACCTGCAGTCACAATGGGGATGGTGGGTGTGTCAAAGTGGGCAGAGTTATGCAGATTCAAAACGCGTTGGGCGCAGCTTCAACGAGCACACACAGACACACACAGCCAAACAACCGACCAAAACCCAAGCACACCCGAACTGTCATTGAGAATGCATCCAGAGTTTCTGAAAATGTCTTCCTTGCGGCAATCTTTGGCTCGGTCTCCACAATGGGTGTCGGTTGTAGGCCTGGGTGCGTCTGAAATGGCCAACCATTTCAGGCCATCGCTTCTCGGCCTCCTATGGCTAAGATCAAGTGTAGTATCTGTTCTTATCAGTTTAATATCTGATACGTCCCCCATGTGGGGACCATATATTAAATGGCTTTTTGGAACAGGGAGCTGGAAATGGAGCTTGCTCAGTCCACTCCACGCATTGACCCGCTATTGCAGTCTCTCCGGGAACAGTGCACTCCTTCTCTGATCCGGTTTCTAAAAACAGATTGAATGGAAATTAGTCAGCACAGCAAGTTGTCTTGGAACCCTAGATGGGAATTTATTTCAGGGTTGTTAAGGAAGCACATTTCACATGCCGCTGGCTGCCAAATGTAGCATGCTGCTCGATTTCACTTGCCTAATTGCAACATTTTGTGTGCCTTGCTTTCACCTCTGTATGTATGTATGTATGTATGTATGTATGTATGTATGTATGTATGTATGTATGTATGTCAAGCATTGCATTGCATTCAATAGGCAATCAATCAATCAATCAGGCAATCAATTTTCAGTCTTTCCTGGTTGCTGCCACAGGTGTGTTAAGATGTAGGCCTGAATTAGGCCTTTCTTACAGTGTAGCAAATATACTGTGCCATCTACAGAATTAGGCCCCTGCCTGCTGTCAGCACTTGGTATTTAAATTGAAGCATCCAATGAGTAGTTCTGCCATACATACCACATTTGTGACCACCGATCATGAATTCTTTTGGAAGACATTGTTTACCTCTTGTGGACCACCGACTTTGAAATGCGGTGTATGATAGGTATTTGAAAAAAAGGAAAACTGGTGTCTGTGCTGATCTCGAATCTGCTAGTCTTGTGTCTTGTAGATACACCTGTGTGAGGAGTATTCTAATGCTTTTGACCAACCAGGTGCGCTGCCTGCAGTCGATAGAATCTTAGCACGGAACCTTCACCTGCAGTCACAATGGGGATGGTGGGTGTGTCAAAGTGGGCAGAGTTATGCAGATTCAAAACGCGTTGGGCGCAGCTTCAACGAGCACACACAGACACACACAGCCAAACAACCGACCAAAACCCAAGCACACCCGAACTGTCATTGAGAATGCATCCAGAGTTTCTGAAAATGTCTTCCTTGCGGCAATCTTTGGCTCGGTCTCCACAATGGGTGTCGGTTGTAGGCCTGGGTGCGTCTGAAATGGCCAACCATTTCAGGCCATCGCTTCTCGGCCTCCTATGGCTAAGATCAAGTGTAGTATCTGTTCTTATCAGTTTAATATCTGATACGTCCCCCATGTGGGGACCATATATTAAATGGCTTTTTGGAACAGGGAGCTGGAAATGGAGCTTGCTCAGTCCACTCCACGCATTGACCCGCTATTGCAGTCTCTCCGGGAACAGTGCACTCCTTCTCTGATCCGGTTTCTAAAAACAGATTGAATGGAAATTAGTCAGCACAGCAAGTTGTCTTGGAACCCTAGATGGGAATTTATTTCAGGGTTGTTAAGGAAGCACATTTCACATGCCGCTGGCTGCCAAATGTAGCATGCTGCTCGATTTCACTTGCCTAATTGCAACATTTTGTGTGCCTTGCTTTCACCTCTGTATGTATGTATGTATGTATGTATGTATGTATGTATGTATGTATGTATGTATGTATGTATGTATGTCAAGCATTGCATTGCATTCAATAGGCAATCAATCAATCAATCAGGCAATCAATTTTCAGTCTTTCCTGGTTGCTGCCACAGGTGTGTTAAGATGTAGGCCTGAATTAGGCCTTTCTTACAGTGTAGCAAATATACTGTGCCATCTACAGAATTAGGCCCCTGCCTGCTGTCAGCACTTGGTATTTAAATTGAAGCATCCAATGAGTAGTTCTGCCATACATACCACATTTGTGACCACCGATCATGAATTCTTTTGGAAGACATTGTTTACCTCTTGTGGACCACCGACTTTGAAATGCGGTGTATGATAGGTATTTGAAAAAAAGGAAAACTGGTGTCTGTGCTGATCTCGAATCTGCTAGTCTTGTGTCTTGTAGATACACCTGTGTGAGGAGTATTCTAATGCTTTTGACCAACCAGGTGCGCTGCCTGCAGTCGATAGAATCTTAGCACGGAACCTTCACCTGCAGTCACAATGGGGATGGTGGGTGTGTCAAAGTGGGCAGAGTTATGCAGATTCAAAACGCGTTGGGCGCAGCTTCAACGAGCACACACAGACACACACAGCCAAACAACCGACCAAAACCCAAGCACACCCGAACTGTCATTGAGAATGCATCCAGAGTTTCTGAAAATGTCTTCCTTGCGGCAATCTTTGGCTCGGTCTCCACAATGGGTGTCGGTTGTAGGCCTGGGTGCGTCTGAAATGGCCAACCATTTCAGGCCATCGCTTCTCGGCCTCCTATGGCTAAGATCAAGTGTAGTATCTGTTCTTATCAGTTTAATATCTGATACGTCCCCCATGTGGGGACCATATATTAAATGGCTTTTTGGAACAGGGAGCTGGAAATGGAGCTTGCTCAGTCCACTCCACGCATTGACCCGCTATTGCAGTCTCTCCGGGAACAGTGCACTCCTTCTCTGATCCGGTTTCTAAAAACAGATTGAATGGAAATTAGTCAGCACAGCAAGTTGTCTTGGAACCCTAGATGGGAATTTATTTCAGGGTTGTTAAGGAAGCACATTTCACATGCCGCTGGCTGCCAAATGTAGCATGCTGCTCGATTTCACTTGCCTAATTGCAACATTTTGTGTGCCTTGCTTTCACCTCTGTATGTATGTATGTATGTATGTATGTATGTATGTATGTATGTATGTATGTATGTATGTCAAGCATTGCATTGCATTCAATAGGCAATCAATCAATCAATCAGGCAATCAATTTTCAGTCTTTCCTGGTTGCTGCCACAGGTGTGTTAAGATGTAGGCCTGAATTAGGCCTTTCTTACAGTGTAGCAAATATACTGTGCCATCTACAGAATTAGGCCCCTGCCTGCTGTCAGCACTTGGTATTTAAATTGAAGCATCCAATGAGTAGTTCTGCCATACATACCACATTTGTGACCACCGATCATGAATTCTTTTGGAAGACATTGTTTACCTCTTGTGGACCACCGACTTTGAAATGCGGTGTATGATAGGTATTTGAAAAAAAGGAAAACTGGTGTCTGTGCTGATCTCGAATCTGCTAGTCTTGTGTCTTGTAGATACACCTGTGTGAGGAGTATTCTAATGCTTTTGACCAACCAGGTGCGCTGCCTGCAGTCGATAGAATCTTAGCACGGAACCTTCACCTGCAGTCACAATGGGGATGGTGGGTGTGTCAAAGTGGGCAGAGTTATGCAGATTCAAAACGCGTTGGGCGCAGCTTCAACGAGCACACACAGACACACACAGCCAAACAACCGACCAAAACCCAAGCACACCCGAACTGTCATTGAGAATGCATCCAGAGTTTCTGAAAATGTCTTCCTTGCGGCAATCTTTGGCTCGGTCTCCACAATGGGTGTCGGTTGTAGGCCTGGGTGCGTCTGAAATGGCCAACCATTTCAGGCCATCGCTTCTCGGCCTCCTATGGCTAAGATCAAGTGTAGTATCTGTTCTTATCAGTTTAATATCTGATACGTCCCCCATGTGGGGACCATATATTAAATGGCTTTTTGGAACAGGGAGCTGGAAATGGAGCTTGCTCAGTCCACTCCACGCATTGACCCGCTATTGCAGTCTCTCCGGGAACAGTGCACTCCTTCTCTGATCCGGTTTCTAAAAACAGATTGAATGGAAATTAGTCAGCACAGCAAGTTGTCTTGGAACCCTAGATGGGAATTTATTTCAGGGTTGTTAAGGAAGCACATTTCACATGCCGCTGGCTGCCAAATGTAGCATGCTGCTCGATTTCACTTGCCTAATTGCAACATTTTGTGTGCCTTGCTTTCACCTCTGTATGTATGTATGTATGTATGTATGTATGTATGTATGTATGTATGTATGTATGTATGTCAAGCATTGCATTGCATTCAATAGGCAATCAATCAATCAATCAGGCAATCAATTTTCAGTCTTTCCTGGTTGCTGCCACAGGTGTGTTAAGATGTAGGCCTGAATTAGGCCTTTCTTACAGTGTAGCAAATATACTGTGCCATCTACAGAATTAGGCCCCTGCCTGCTGTCAGCACTTGGTATTTAAATTGAAGCATCCAATGAGTAGTTCTGCCATACATACCACATTTGTGACCACCGATCATGAATTCTTTTGGAAGACATTGTTTACCTCTTGTGGACCACCGACTTTGAAATGCGGTGTATGATAGGTATTTGAAAAAAAGGAAAACTGGTGTCTGTGCTGATCTCGAATCTGCTAGTCTTGTGTCTTGTAGATACACCTGTGTGAGGAGTATTCTAATGCTTTTGACCAACCAGGTGCGCTGCCTGCAGTCGATAGAATCTTAGCACGGAACCTTCACCTGCAGTCACAATGGGGATGGTGGGTGTGTCAAAGTGGGCAGAGTTATGCAGATTCAAAACGCGTTGGGCGCAGCTTCAACGAGCACACACAGACACACACAGCCAAACAACCGACCAAAACCCAAGCACACCCGAACTGTCATTGAGAATGCATCCAGAGTTTCTGAAAATGTCTTCCTTGCGGCAATCTTTGGCTCGGTCTCCACAATGGGTGTCGGTTGTAGGCCTGGGTGCGTCTGAAATGGCCAACCATTTCAGGCCATCGCTTCTCGGCCTTTTGGCTGCGATCGATCAGTTTAACTGTGAGATTGTAGTCAGGTCGGGTGCTTTCGGTACCCTCTCTCTCGGCCTGGGGGGATCGCTCCTCTTCGGAGGGGCTTCACCCCCCTGCTGCTATAGGGAGAGAGGATTAGTCCGGAGCAACGAGTTGCGATCGCCTTAAAAGGGCGCTAGCCTTTTTTTGTGTTTACAGCTGGAGTTCTTTCTCGGAAGGATGCCGGCTGCACTTACCTTTGCATCGGGTGAACCCCGGATGAGGAACACGGTCCGTATCGAGGTCTTGGAGAGATTCCGGAAGGAGAAAGAAATCCGCTACGTTTGCAACACCGTCCTTCTTGGGATCCTGGAGTTCGGCAGAGAGGACATCTTCTGTTTTCAGGACAATGAGCAGAAAGGTACTTATACTATTACCTTTAGGAGCCATGGTTGTTGTCAGCAGTTGGTCCAAAAGGTGAATGACAACATCTTTGCTGATGAACTGGAGGGCCTGGTCTTCTCCCTGCTTTTCGTCCAAGAGGAGGTACAAATGATTGTTTTCTTTCCAAATCCTTTTGTGGAAGTACTGGACATTTTAACCTGTTTGCGTCGCTATTGCGATGAAGTAACCTTTCAAGGGAATGTTAAAAACGCCGTTGGTTTCTGGTGTGGCAAGCGGAAATTCCTGGTGCGGCTGAAGAAAAATCCGGAGGGCTTTGGAGGAACAGAACATCCCCCCTCTACCATCACCATTGGGAAGAGCCGTGGCTACTTATTCTACACAGGTATGCCTATGTATTGCAGGAACTGTGGCAAGATGGGGCATACCCAAGGGAATTGTGTGGAAAGAAGGGCATTCCGCTGCAGCAATTGTGGTCAATTCGGACACTTCATGAAGGATTGCCCTCAAAAGAAGGCTTGTAACCTATGCGGGGAGGTTGGACATATGTTCCGAGGATGCCCACATAGGACTAAAGTCCGTACGTATGCAGAGGCGGCTGAGAGACCCGTGCCAAGGCAGGAACCAGCTATTGTCCCGGTCCATGCTGAGCTGAGTATCCCGGAGACCGGAGTAAGGCCTGAGCCAAGTCCCACTGTTCCTACAGCAGGGGAGGCGGCTGAGAAGGCCAAGGGCGCAGAGGAGAAGGTGGGGACGGAGCAGGAGTGTGGTGGCCCTCAGGGAGGCCCTCCTGTGTCGAAGTCCCGGAAAAAGGGCGGAGGGCGGACCACCCAGAGACTGGAGCAGGGGGACTCTCCCGTTGGGGGGGTAACCCTTGTGTCGAAGGTCTCGAATGAGGCTGGTGTGTTGGAGCAGAGCGCCCCCACTATGTTGGCGGTGGGGGGCACTGTGGCGAAGACCCCAGTCATTCCCAGGGACTCGAGCCAGCAGACCGCAGTTTTTTCTCCTACAGGTGATGGTGTGGATGAGGTCATTGTGCCAGATCCGGAGGCCCCCCAGGAAGTAAGAGGCCATGTAGCTATCACAGAGGACGACTGTACGAGTGAGCTGCCTGAGCCTTCTGGAAAGAAGCTGCGAGGGGATACTCTTCTGGAGGCCAATCCAGAGTCTCCGGATGTGTGTTTTCCCAGCGGAGACATGTGGCTGAACACGGACTCTTCTGGGTATCCATTACCGGGTTCCTCGGATCCCCAGAACATTGACTCTTTTTCCACACTGCCAGATGTGATTGAGGAGTTTATGGAAGTCATTGAGGATATCTCTCCTCCCTCATGACATAAATGCCATCCATGAGGTGTCTCTCACTTAATGTGAGATCTCTAAAGAGCCCTGTCCGCAGGGCTGCTCTTTTTGATTTTTTTGAAACATTAGACTTTGATATATGTTTTTTACAGGAGTGTGGTCTGCAGCATGGAATCCGGTATAACGAGATAAAAAAGGACTGGAAACTAGGGCCCTCTGTATGGTCGGGCTCGAACGAAAACAAGTCTGCTGGTGTGGGTCTGCTCTGCCGAGGTAATAACATCATCATCTCCTCTGTTACTGAGATTGTACCCGGCAGAGCTATCCTAGTGCATTTGTGTTTTAATAATTTTAATTTCCGTGTCATTAATGTGTACGCTCCACCAGATAAACAGGAGCGTATACGTTTGTTTGAAATTCTACCGGTATTCTGTGTAGGGTCATCTCCTCTCTTGGTAGCTGGGGACTTTAATTGCCTGAATGTGAATGAGCGCCGAGGAGGGGGTGACCCAATCCGTAAGTTAGATAAGTCGTGTTTTTTACTAAATAGCTTGCAGACTGATTTTAAGTTATGCGATGCCTGGAGGTCGCTTTCGCCGACGGACCCAGGATTTACATGGTCCGGTCGGGGAGTGGCTTCCAGGATCGATTTTATGTTTTTATCTGAGGATTTTAGCCCTGTACAATTTGTTTTAATGCCTAATTTATTCTCTGATCATAAAATGTTAAGCGTAAAGATAGAGTATCAAGGAGAGCTGAGGATAAATAGAGGTTTGTGGCGTCTGGGGGTCCATTTGCTGGAAGACCCTCAGGTGAGGTCAGACTTCTGTAATGCCTACCAGGAATGGAGACAGTTAAGGCCTCCATATATTAAAATCCTATCCTGGTGGGAAGTGATCAAAGATAAAATAAGGTTTTTTTTTATCAGGGCTGGAAAGAGGAAGGCGCGGCGGAAAAAGCAGATTTATGTAAATTTAAATATGAGACTGCAAACTCTCCATAAATTTAAAGAGATAGGACTAGAGGTGGAAGATGATATTGCAAGCCTAAAAACTGAAATACAATTGTGCCTTGATCAAAAAGGTAAAGAAATAATTTTTAATTCCAAAGTGAAACATTTAGAAGAAGGTGAGAAGTGTACACGTTTCTTTTTTAAAAAAGTGATGGAGAAAAAGGAGACGATCACCTGTCTTGATGGAGAAACAACTGTGGAAGGTATGAAGAAGGTGGCTTTTAATTTTTATAGAGACCTTTTTAGTAAAAAAAGTGTAAATAATGTTTTTTTACAAGATGCTCTTAATATCCTGGATTTTAAGTTAAGTTCTGTAGACCAGGGGTTTTTAATAGAAGATCTTAGCATGGAAGAACTTTTTAGTGTTTTTAAAAGTTTTTCAAAAGGGAAAGCCCCAGGAGCAGATGGTCTACCTGTTGAATTTTATTTGACTTTTTGGGATGTTTTAAAGGAGGATCTTTTAGCACTTTTTAAAGAGGTTTTTATGTGTTCAGAGCTGCCTAAGTCATGGAGGAGGGGGATAGTGTCCTTAATTTATAAGAAAAAGGGCGCTCGTGATGACCTCAGGAATTGGAGGCCTATCACCCTCCTCAACATGGACTATAAAGTTTTAGCTAAAATTATTGCTTGTCGTTTTAAAACTGTGATTAATAAATTGATACAACCCGAACAAGTATGTGGAGTACCAGGGAGGAATATTGCTGAGATTTTAAATGTTATTAGAGATGCAATATGGTACTCTAGGGATAGAAGTCAGAGCCTGGCCCTGTTGGCGCTGGACTTTGAAAAGGCGTTTGACAGGGTCTCGCATGAGTATCTTTTTAAAGTTTTAAAACAAATGGCGATCCCCGACATGTTTTTATCTCGTATTATGATTTTATATAATAATGTGTTTTCTCAAATTTCTGTCAATGGTTTTTTAACAGATTTTATCCCGTTGGAATCCGGAGTGAAGCAGGGGTGTCCATTATCCCCAATTCTTTTTATTTGTGCTATGGAACCCCTGCTGTGTATGATCCGGAGAGATAAAGTGGTCCGAGGGGTTCCTATTCCGGGTGGAGGAGGGGCCCAAGTCAAAGTATTTGCCTACATGGATGATGTTACTGCCATCTGTACAGATCCTGCTTCACTCCGGAGAGTGGTAATGTGCACCAATTTTTTTAGTCAGGCTTCAGGTTTTAAAATGAATTTTAATAAAACTGAATGTTTGATTTTGGGTTCCTGGGATACAAATGACCTACCAGCAGTAAAATTGAGGCACGACGAGGTAAAAATTTTGGGTATAGTATTTGATGCTAAAAATGATGGACACGTGAGCTGGGAGGAGGTACAGCATAAAATGGTGAAAAAGCTCTCCTTCTGGAATTTGAGATGCTTGTCGATTGAAGGGAAAATTTTAATTATTAAATCTGTTTTATTGCCTATGATGCTTTATGTTGCCATGGTATATCCTCCTTCTGAGTTGATACTAAAAAAACTAACTCGATGTATTTTTATGTTCATTTGGGGATCAAAAATGGAAAAGCTGAGGCGAACGGAAATGTACAAGAAACAACAAAATGGAGGAAAAGATGTCCCTGACTTGCATTTGTATTTATATGTAAATTTCTTTTGTTTTTGTTTTAAAGTTTTTAACACTAATTCTACTTTTAGTCTGTTTTTAAAATATACTTGCGGTTTTATCTTTAAAAAATGGTTCAGGCCATGTTTATCAGCACCCATTTTATTATGCCCGCCCAAGCATTTTATTGTTTTAGAAAAGGTGATAAGGACTTATAAATTAAAGGACTTGGATGCCGATCTCCTTCTGGACAGAAAAAAATTGATGGTTCATCTGAGAAGAGAAGAAGGAGTGTCCCCTGTGAGCAACTTCTCCTGGAGTAGATCCAAGCGTGTGTGGAGGAACGTTTTTGGGAAATTCTTGGCCAACATTCACAAAGACATCGCATGGATGGCTGCCCACCAGTGCCTCCCAACCAGAGACTTCCAGCACAGGAGAGGCCTGGTGGCGCGGGCAAAGTGCCCAAGAGACTCTTGCCGAGAGGATGAGACTGTTTTGCACCTTTTCTGGAACTGCTGTTTTGCACAAGAACTTTGGGGGAGATTGGGGATACTTTTAAAATGGGTTTGTGGTCTTAAAGATTTTAGCTATGAGTATGTTTTATATGGACTTTTTAATTGCCCCACTACACACCAGTTCAAAGTATGCTGGTGTATAATAAACTGTGCCAAAAATGCAATCTGGAAAGCGAGAAACATTTTACTTTTTAACCGTGATTTTATCTCTGTAAATGATTGTATTAAATTGGCTTTTAGTGAAATGTTTATTTATTTCTTAAAGGATGTTAAAGATGTGGGGAAGAAGGAAGCGAATCGTAGATGGTGTTTTTATATGTGGAATACTGTTTTATATTAAGTTGTTTCATGTTGTTGTATTTTATTATTGTAATTGTTTATGTTTCTTTTGCACAAAAGGTTTCTTTTTTTCTTGTTGTTCTATGTCTTATGACTAAATAAAATTTTGTTGAAACCTTATCTGTTCTTATCAGTTTAATATCTGATACGTCCCCCATGTGGGGACCATATATTAAATGGCTTTTTGGAACAGGGAGCTGGAAATGGAGCTTGCTCAGTCCACTCCACGCATTGACCCGCTATTGCAGTCTCTCCGGGAACAGTGCACTCCTTCTCTGATCCGGTTTCTAAAAACAGATTGAATGGAAATTAGTCAGCACAGCAAGTTGTCTTGGAACCCTAGATGGGAATTTATTTCAGGGTTGTTAAGGAAGCACATTTCACATGCCGCTGGCTGCCAAATGTAGCATGCTGCTCGATTTCACTTGCCTAATTGCAACATTTTGTGTGCCTTGCTTTCACCTCTGTATGTATGTATGTATGTATGTATGTATGTATGTATGTATGTATGTATGTATGTATGTCAAGCATTGCATTGCATTCAATAGGCAATCAATCAATCAATCAGGCAATCAATTTTCAGTCTTTCCTGGTTGCTGCCACAGGTGTGTTAAGATGTAGGCCTGAATTAGGCCTTTCTTACAGTGTAGCAAATATACTGTGCCATCTACAGAATTAGGCCCCTGCCTGCTGTCAGCACTTGGTATTTAAATTGAAGCATCCAATGAGTAGTTCTGCCATACATACCACATTTGTGACCACCGATCATGAATTCTTTTGGAAGACATTGTTTACCTCTTGTGGACCACCGACTTTGAAATGCGGTGTATGATAGGTATTTGAAAAAAAGGAAAACTGGTGTCTGTGCTGATCTCGAATCTGCTAGTCTTGTGTCTTGTAGATACACCTGTGTGAGGAGTATTCTAATGCTTTTGACCAACCAGGTGCGCTGCCTGCAGTCGATAGAATCTTAGCACGGAACCTTCACCTGCAGTCACAATGGGGATGGTGGGTGTGTCAAAGTGGGCAGAGTTATGCAGATTCAAAACGCGTTGGGCGCAGCTTCAACGAGCACACACAGACACACACAGCCAAACAACCGACCAAAACCCAAGCACACCCGAACTGTCATTGAGAATGCATCCAGAGTTTCTGAAAATGTCTTCCTTGCGGCAATCTTTGGCTCGGTCTCCACAATGGGTGTCGGTTGTAGGCCTGGGTGCGTCTGAAATGGCCAACCATTTCAGGCCATCGCTTCTCGGCCTCCTATGGCTAAGATCAAGTGTAGTATCTGTTCTTATCAGTTTAATATCTGATACGTCCCCCATGTGGGGACCATATATTAAATGGCTTTTTGGAACAGGGAGCTGGAAATGGAGCTTGCTCAGTCCACTCCACGCATTGACCCGCTATTGCAGTCTCTCCGGGAACAGTGCACTCCTTCTCTGATCCGGTTTCTAAAAACAGATTGAATGGAAATTAGTCAGCACAGCAAGTTGTCTTGGAACCCTAGATGGGAATTTATTTCAGGGTTGTTAAGGAAGCACATTTCACATGCCGCTGGCTGCCAAATGTAGCATGCTGCTCGATTTCACTTGCCTAATTGCAACATTTTGTGTGCCTTGCTTTCACCTCTGTATGTATGTATGTATGTATGTATGTATGTATGTATGTATGTATGTATGTATGTATGTATGTCAAGCATTGCATTGCATTCAATAGGCAATCAATCAATCAATCAGGCAATCAATTTTCAGTCTTTCCTGGTTGCTGCCACAGGTGTGTTAAGATGTAGGCCTGAATTAGGCCTTTCTTACAGTGTAGCAAATATACTGTGCCATCTACAGAATTAGGCCCCTGCCTGCTGTCAGCACTTGGTATTTAAATTGAAGCATCCAATGAGTAGTTCTGCCATACATACCACATTTGTGACCACCGATCATGAATTCTTTTGGAAGACATTGTTTACCTCTTGTGGACCACCGACTTTGAAATGCGGTGTATGATAGGTATTTGAAAAAAAGGAAAACTGGTGTCTGTGCTGATCTCGAATCTGCTAGTCTTGTGTCTTGTAGATACACCTGTGTGAGGAGTATTCTAATGCTTTTGACCAACCAGGTGCGCTGCCTGCAGTCGATAGAATCTTAGCACGGAACCTTCACCTGCAGTCACAATGGGGATGGTGGGTGTGTCAAAGTGGGCAGAGTTATGCAGATTCAAAACGCGTTGGGCGCAGCTTCAACGAGCACACACAGACACACACAGCCAAACAACCGACCAAAACCCAAGCACACCCGAACTGTCATTGAGAATGCATCCAGAGTTTCTGAAAATGTCTTCCTTGCGGCAATCTTTGGCTCGGTCTCCACAATGGGTGTCGGTTGTAGGCCTGGGTGCGTCTGAAATGGCCAACCATTTCAGGCCATCGCTTCTCGGCCTCCTATGGCTAAGATCAAGTGTAGTATCTGTTCTTATCAGTTTAATATCTGATACGTCCCCCATGTGGGGACCATATATTAAATGGCTTTTTGGAACAGGGAGCTGGAAATGGAGCTTGCTCAGTCCACTCCACGCATTGACCCGCTATTGCAGTCTCTCCGGGAACAGTGCACTCCTTCTCTGATCCGGTTTCTAAAAACAGATTGAATGGAAATTAGTCAGCACAGCAAGTTGTCTTGGAACCCTAGATGGGAATTTATTTCAGGGTTGTTAAGGAAGCACATTTCACATGCCGCTGGCTGCCAAATGTAGCATGCTGCTCGATTTCACTTGCCTAATTGCAACATTTTGTGTGCCTTGCTTTCACCTCTGTATGTATGTATGTATGTATGTATGTATGTATGTATGTATGTATGTATGTATGTATGTCAAGCATTGCATTGCATTCAATAGGCAATCAATCAATCAATCAGGCAATCAATTTTCAGTCTTTCCTGGTTGCTGCCACAGGTGTGTTAAGATGTAGGCCTGAATTAGGCCTTTCTTACAGTGTAGCAAATATACTGTGCCATCTACAGAATTAGGCCCCTGCCTGCTGTCAGCACTTGGTATTTAAATTGAAGCATCCAATGAGTAGTTCTGCCATACATACCACATTTGTGACCACCGATCATGAATTCTTTTGGAAGACATTGTTTACCTCTTGTGGACCACCGACTTTGAAATGCGGTGTATGATAGGTATTTGAAAAAAAGGAAAACTGGTGTCTGTGCTGATCTCGAATCTGCTAGTCTTGTGTCTTGTAGATACACCTGTGTGAGGAGTATTCTAATGCTTTTGACCAACCAGGTGCGCTGCCTGCAGTCGATAGAATCTTAGCACGGAACCTTCACCTGCAGTCACAATGGGGATGGTGGGTGTGTCAAAGTGGGCAGAGTTATGCAGATTCAAAACGCGTTGGGCGCAGCTTCAACGAGCACACACAGACACACACAGCCAAACAACCGACCAAAACCCAAGCACACCCGAACTGTCATTGAGAATGCATCCAGAGTTTCTGAAAATGTCTTCCTTGCGGCAATCTTTGGCTCGGTCTCCACAATGGGTGTCGGTTGTAGGCCTGGGTGCGTCTGAAATGGCCAACCATTTCAGGCCATCGCTTCTCGGCCTCCTATGGCTAAGATCAAGTGTAGTATCTGTTCTTATCAGTTTAATATCTGATACGTCCCCCATGTGGGGACCATATATTAAATGGCTTTTTGGAACAGGGAGCTGGAAATGGAGCTTGCTCAGTCCACTCCACGCATTGACCCGCTATTGCAGTCTCTCCGGGAACAGTGCACTCCTTCTCTGATCCGGTTTCTAAAAACAGATTGAATGGAAATTAGTCAGCACAGCAAGTTGTCTTGGAACCCTAGATGGGAATTTATTTCAGGGTTGTTAAGGAAGCACATTTCACATGCCGCTGGCTGCCAAATGTAGCATGCTGCTCGATTTCACTTGCCTAATTGCAACATTTTGTGTGCCTTGCTTTCACCTCTGTATGTATGTATGTATGTATGTATGTATGTATGTATGTATGTATGTATGTATGTATGTCAAGCATTGCATTGCATTCAATAGGCAATCAATCAATCAATCAGGCAATCAATTTTCAGTCTTTCCTGGTTGCTGCCACAGGTGTGTTAAGATGTAGGCCTGAATTAGGCCTTTCTTACAGTGTAGCAAATATACTGTGCCATCTACAGAATTAGGCCCCTGCCTGCTGTCAGCACTTGGTATTTAAATTGAAGCATCCAATGAGTAGTTCTGCCATACATACCACATTTGTGACCACCGATCATGAATTCTTTTGGAAGACATTGTTTACCTCTTGTGGACCACCGACTTTGAAATGCGGTGTATGATAGGTATTTGAAAAAAAGGAAAACTGGTGTCTGTGCTGATCTCGAATCTGCTAGTCTTGTGTCTTGTAGATACACCTGTGTGAGGAGTATTCTAATGCTTTTGACCAACCAGGTGCGCTGCCTGCAGTCGATAGAATCTTAGCACGGAACCTTCACCTGCAGTCACAATGGGGATGGTGGGTGTGTCAAAGTGGGCAGAGTTATGCAGATTCAAAACGCGTTGGGCGCAGCTTCAACGAGCACACACAGACACACACAGCCAAACAACCGACCAAAACCCAAGCACACCCGAACTGTCATTGAGAATGCATCCAGAGTTTCTGAAAATGTCTTCCTTGCGGCAATCTTTGGCTCGGTCTCCACAATGGGTGTCGGTTGTAGGCCTGGGTGCGTCTGAAATGGCCAACCATTTCAGGCCATCGCTTCTCGGCCTCCTATGGCTAAGATCAAGTGTAGTATCTGTTCTTATCAGTTTAATATCTGATACGTCCCCCATGTGGGGACCATATATTAAATGGCTTTTTGGAACAGGGAGCTGGAAATGGAGCTTGCTCAGTCCACTCCACGCATTGACCCGCTATTGCAGTCTCTCCGGGAACAGTGCACTCCTTCTCTGATCCGGTTTCTAAAAACAGATTGAATGGAAATTAGTCAGCACAGCAAGTTGTCTTGGAACCCTAGATGGGAATTTATTTCAGGGTTGTTAAGGAAGCACATTTCACATGCCGCTGGCTGCCAAATGTAGCATGCTGCTCGATTTCACTTGCCTAATTGCAACATTTTGTGTGCCTTGCTTTCACCTCTGTATGTATGTATGTATGTATGTATGTATGTATGTATGTATGTATGTATGTATGTATGTCAAGCATTGCATTGCATTCAATAGGCAATCAATCAATCAATCAGGCAATCAATTTTCAGTCTTTCCTGGTTGCTGCCACAGGTGTGTTAAGATGTAGGCCTGAATTAGGCCTTTCTTACAGTGTAGCAAATATACTGTGCCATCTACAGAATTAGGCCCCTGCCTGCTGTCAGCACTTGGTATTTAAATTGAAGCATCCAATGAGTAGTTCTGCCATACATACCACATTTGTGACCACCGATCATGAATTCTTTTGGAAGACATTGTTTACCTCTTGTGGACCACCGACTTTGAAATGCGGTGTATGATAGGTATTTGAAAAAAAGGAAAACTGGTGTCTGTGCTGATCTCGAATCTGCTAGTCTTGTGTCTTGTAGATACACCTGTGTGAGGAGTATTCTAATGCTTTTGACCAACCAGGTGCGCTGCCTGCAGTCGATAGAATCTTAGCACGGAACCTTCACCTGCAGTCACAATGGGGATGGTGGGTGTGTCAAAGTGGGCAGAGTTATGCAGATTCAAAACGCGTTGGGCGCAGCTTCAACGAGCACACACAGACACACACAGCCAAACAACCGACCAAAACCCAAGCACACCCGAACTGTCATTGAGAATGCATCCAGAGTTTCTGAAAATGTCTTCCTTGCGGCAATCTTTGGCTCGGTCTCCACAATGGGTGTCGGTTGTAGGCCTGGGTGCGTCTGAAATGGCCAACCATTTCAGGCCATCGCTTCTCGGCCTCCTATGGCTAAGATCAAGTGTAGTATCTGTTCTTATCAGTTTAATATCTGATACGTCCCCCATGTGGGGACCATATATTAAATGGCTTTTTGGAACAGGGAGCTGGAAATGGAGCTTGCTCAGTCCACTCCACGCATTGACCCGCTATTGCAGTCTCTCCGGGAACAGTGCACTCCTTCTCTGATCCGGTTTCTAAAAACAGATTGAATGGAAATTAGTCAGCACAGCAAGTTGTCTTGGAACCCTAGATGGGAATTTATTTCAGGGTTGTTAAGGAAGCACATTTCACATGCCGCTGGCTGCCAAATGTAGCATGCTGCTCGATTTCACTTGCCTAATTGCAACATTTTGTGTGCCTTGCTTTCACCTCTGTATGTATGTATGTATGTATGTATGTATGTATGTATGTATGTATGTATGTATGTATGTCAAGCATTGCATTGCATTCAATAGGCAATCAATCAATCAATCAGGCAATCAATTTTCAGTCTTTCCTGGTTGCTGCCACAGGTGTGTTAAGATGTAGGCCTGAATTAGGCCTTTCTTACAGTGTAGCAAATATACTGTGCCATCTACAGAATTAGGCCCCTGCCTGCTGTCAGCACTTGGTATTTAAATTGAAGCATCCAATGAGTAGTTCTGCCATACATACCACATTTGTGACCACCGATCATGAATTCTTTTGGAAGACATTGTTTACCTCTTGTGGACCACCGACTTTGAAATGCGGTGTATGATAGGTATTTGAAAAAAAGGAAAACTGGTGTCTGTGCTGATCTCGAATCTGCTAGTCTTGTGTCTTGTAGATACACCTGTGTGAGGAGTATTCTAATGCTTTTGACCAACCAGGTGCGCTGCCTGCAGTCGATAGAATCTTAGCACGGAACCTTCACCTGCAGTCACAATGGGGATGGTGGGTGTGTCAAAGTGGGCAGAGTTATGCAGATTCAAAACGCGTTGGGCGCAGCTTCAACGAGCACACACAGACACACACAGCCAAACAACCGACCAAAACCCAAGCACACCCGAACTGTCATTGAGAATGCATCCAGAGTTTCTGAAAATGTCTTCCTTGCGGCAATCTTTGGCTCGGTCTCCACAATGGGTGTCGGTTGTAGGCCTGGGTGCGTCTGAAATGGCCAACCATTTCAGGCCATCGCTTCTCGGCCTCCTATGGCTAAGATCAAGTGTAGTATCTGTTCTTATCAGTTTAATATCTGATACGTCCCCCATGTGGGGACCATATATTAAATGGCTTTTTGGAACAGGGAGCTGGAAATGGAGCTTGCTCAGTCCACTCCACGCATTGACCCGCTATTGCAGTCTCTCCGGGAACAGTGCACTCCTTCTCTGATCCGGTTTCTAAAAACAGATTGAATGGAAATTAGTCAGCACAGCAAGTTGTCTTGGAACCCTAGATGGGAATTTATTTCAGGGTTGTTAAGGAAGCACATTTCACATGCCGCTGGCTGCCAAATGTAGCATGCTGCTCGATTTCACTTGCCTAATTGCAACATTTTGTGTGCCTTGCTTTCACCTCTGTATGTATGTATGTATGTATGTATGTATGTATGTATGTATGTATGTATGTATGTATGTCAAGCATTGCATTGCATTCAATAGGCAATCAATCAATCAATCAGGCAATCAATTTTCAGTCTTTCCTGGTTGCTGCCACAGGTGTGTTAAGATGTAGGCCTGAATTAGGCCTTTCTTACAGTGTAGCAAATATACTGTGCCATCTACAGAATTAGGCCCCTGCCTGCTGTCAGCACTTGGTATTTAAATTGAAGCATCCAATGAGTAGTTCTGCCATACATACCACATTTGTGACCACCGATCATGAATTCTTTTGGAAGACATTGTTTACCTCTTGTGGACCACCGACTTTGAAATGCGGTGTATGATAGGTATTTGAAAAAAAGGAAAACTGGTGTCTGTGCTGATCTCGAATCTGCTAGTCTTGTGTCTTGTAGATACACCTGTGTGAGGAGTATTCTAATGCTTTTGACCAACCAGGTGCGCTGCCTGCAGTCGATAGAATCTTAGCACGGAACCTTCACCTGCAGTCACAATGGGGATGGTGGGTGTGTCAAAGTGGGCAGAGTTATGCAGATTCAAAACGCGTTGGGCGCAGCTTCAACGAGCACACACAGACACACACAGCCAAACAACCGACCAAAACCCAAGCACACCCGAACTGTCATTGAGAATGCATCCAGAGTTTCTGAAAATGTCTTCCTTGCGGCAATCTTTGGCTCGGTCTCCACAATGGGTGTCGGTTGTAGGCCTGGGTGCGTCTGAAATGGCCAACCATTTCAGGCCATCGCTTCTCGGCCTCCTATGGCTAAGATCAAGTGTAGTATCTGTTCTTATCAGTTTAATATCTGATACGTCCCCCATGTGGGGACCATATATTAAATGGCTTTTTGGAACAGGGAGCTGGAAATGGAGCTTGCTCAGTCCACTCCACGCATTGACCCGCTATTGCAGTCTCTCCGGGAACAGTGCACTCCTTCTCTGATCCGGTTTCTAAAAACAGATTGAATGGAAATTAGTCAGCACAGCAAGTTGTCTTGGAACCCTAGATGGGAATTTATTTCAGGGTTGTTAAGGAAGCACATTTCACATGCCGCTGGCTGCCAAATGTAGCATGCTGCTCGATTTCACTTGCCTAATTGCAACATTTTGTGTGCCTTGCTTTCACCTCTGTATGTATGTATGTATGTATGTATGTATGTATGTATGTATGTATGTATGTATGTATGTCAAGCATTGCATTGCATTCAATAGGCAATCAATCAATCAATCAGGCAATCAATTTTCAGTCTTTCCTGGTTGCTGCCACAGGTGTGTTAAGATGTAGGCCTGAATTAGGCCTTTCTTACAGTGTAGCAAATATACTGTGCCATCTACAGAATTAGGCCCCTGCCTGCTGTCAGCACTTGGTATTTAAATTGAAGCATCCAATGAGTAGTTCTGCCATACATACCACATTTGTGACCACCGATCATGAATTCTTTTGGAAGACATTGTTTACCTCTTGTGGACCACCGACTTTGAAATGCGGTGTATGATAGGTATTTGAAAAAAAGGAAAACTGGTGTCTGTGCTGATCTCGAATCTGCTAGTCTTGTGTCTTGTAGATACACCTGTGTGAGGAGTATTCTAATGCTTTTGACCAACCAGGTGCGCTGCCTGCAGTCGATAGAATCTTAGCACGGAACCTTCACCTGCAGTCACAATGGGGATGGTGGGTGTGTCAAAGTGGGCAGAGTTATGCAGATTCAAAACGCGTTGGGCGCAGCTTCAACGAGCACACACAGACACACACAGCCAAACAACCGACCAAAACCCAAGCACACCCGAACTGTCATTGAGAATGCATCCAGAGTTTCTGAAAATGTCTTCCTTGCGGCAATCTTTGGCTCGGTCTCCACAATGGGTGTCGGTTGTAGGCCTGGGTGCGTCTGAAATGGCCAACCATTTCAGGCCATCGCTTCTCGGCCTCCTATGGCTAAGATCAAGTGTAGTATCTGTTCTTATCAGTTTAATATCTGATACGTCCCCCATGTGGGGACCATATATTAAATGGCTTTTTGGAACAGGGAGCTGGAAATGGAGCTTGCTCAGTCCACTCCACGCATTGACCCGCTATTGCAGTCTCTCCGGGAACAGTGCACTCCTTCTCTGATCCGGTTTCTAAAAACAGATTGAATGGAAATTAGTCAGCACAGCAAGTTGTCTTGGAACCCTAGATGGGAATTTATTTCAGGGTTGTTAAGGAAGCACATTTCACATGCCGCTGGCTGCCAAATGTAGCATGCTGCTCGATTTCACTTGCCTAATTGCAACATTTTGTGTGCCTTGCTTTCACCTCTGTATGTATGTATGTATGTATGTATGTATGTATGTATGTATGTATGTATGTATGTATGTCAAGCATTGCATTGCATTCAATAGGCAATCAATCAATCAATCAGGCAATCAATTTTCAGTCTTTCCTGGTTGCTGCCACAGGTGTGTTAAGATGTAGGCCTGAATTAGGCCTTTCTTACAGTGTAGCAAATATACTGTGCCATCTACAGAATTAGGCCCCTGCCTGCTGTCAGCACTTGGTATTTAAATTGAAGCATCCAATGAGTAGTTCTGCCATACATACCACATTTGTGACCACCGATCATGAATTCTTTTGGAAGACATTGTTTACCTCTTGTGGACCACCGACTTTGAAATGCGGTGTATGATAGGTATTTGAAAAAAAGGAAAACTGGTGTCTGTGCTGATCTCGAATCTGCTAGTCTTGTGTCTTGTAGATACACCTGTGTGAGGAGTATTCTAATGCTTTTGACCAACCAGGTGCGCTGCCTGCAGTCGATAGAATCTTAGCACGGAACCTTCACCTGCAGTCACAATGGGGATGGTGGGTGTGTCAAAGTGGGCAGAGTTATGCAGATTCAAAACGCGTTGGGCGCAGCTTCAACGAGCACACACAGACACACACAGCCAAACAACCGACCAAAACCCAAGCACACCCGAACTGTCATTGAGAATGCATCCAGAGTTTCTGAAAATGTCTTCCTTGCGGCAATCTTTGGCTCGGTCTCCACAATGGGTGTCGGTTGTAGGCCTGGGTGCGTCTGAAATGGCCAACCATTTCAGGCCATCGCTTCTCGGCCTCCTATGGCTAAGATCAAGTGTAGTATCTGTTCTTATCAGTTTAATATCTGATACGTCCCCCATGTGGGGACCATATATTAAATGGCTTTTTGGAACAGGGAGCTGGAAATGGAGCTTGCTCAGTCCACTCCACGCATTGACCCGCTATTGCAGTCTCTCCGGGAACAGTGCACTCCTTCTCTGATCCGGTTTCTAAAAACAGATTGAATGGAAATTAGTCAGCACAGCAAGTTGTCTTGGAACCCTAGATGGGAATTTATTTCAGGGTTGTTAAGGAAGCACATTTCACATGCCGCTGGCTGCCAAATGTAGCATGCTGCTCGATTTCACTTGCCTAATTGCAACATTTTGTGTGCCTTGCTTTCACCTCTGTATGTATGTATGTATGTATGTATGTATGTATGTATGTATGTATGTATGTATGTATGTCAAGCATTGCATTGCATTCAATAGGCAATCAATCAATCAATCAGGCAATCAATTTTCAGTCTTTCCTGGTTGCTGCCACAGGTGTGTTAAGATGTAGGCCTGAATTAGGCCTTTCTTACAGTGTAGCAAATATACTGTGCCATCTACAGAATTAGGCCCCTGCCTGCTGTCAGCACTTGGTATTTAAATTGAAGCATCCAATGAGTAGTTCTGCCATACATACCACATTTGTGACCACCGATCATGAATTCTTTTGGAAGACATTGTTTACCTCTTGTGGACCACCGACTTTGAAATGCGGTGTATGATAGGTATTTGAAAAAAAGGAAAACTGGTGTCTGTGCTGATCTCGAATCTGCTAGTCTTGTGTCTTGTAGATACACCTGTGTGAGGAGTATTCTAATGCTTTTGACCAACCAGGTGCGCTGCCTGCAGTCGATAGAATCTTAGCACGGAACCTTCACCTGCAGTCACAATGGGGATGGTGGGTGTGTCAAAGTGGGCAGAGTTATGCAGATTCAAAACGCGTTGGGCGCAGCTTCAACGAGCACACACAGACACACACAGCCAAACAACCGACCAAAACCCAAGCACACCCGAACTGTCATTGAGAATGCATCCAGAGTTTCTGAAAATGTCTTCCTTGCGGCAATCTTTGGCTCGGTCTCCACAATGGGTGTCGGTTGTAGGCCTGGGTGCGTCTGAAATGGCCAACCATTTCAGGCCATCGCTTCTCGGCCTCCTATGGCTAAGATCAAGTGTAGTATCTGTTCTTATCAGTTTAATATCTGATACGTCCCCCATGTGGGGACCATATATTAAATGGCTTTTTGGAACAGGGAGCTGGAAATGGAGCTTGCTCAGTCCACTCCACGCATTGACCCGCTATTGCAGTCTCTCCGGGAACAGTGCACTCCTTCTCTGATCCGGTTTCTAAAAACAGATTGAATGGAAATTAGTCAGCACAGCAAGTTGTCTTGGAACCCTAGATGGGAATTTATTTCAGGGTTGTTAAGGAAGCACATTTCACATGCCGCTGGCTGCCAAATGTAGCATGCTGCTCGATTTCACTTGCCTAATTGCAACATTTTGTGTGCCTTGCTTTCACCTCTGTATGTATGTATGTATGTATGTATGTATGTATGTATGTATGTATGTATGTATGTATGTCAAGCATTGCATTGCATTCAATAGGCAATCAATCAATCAATCAGGCAATCAATTTTCAGTCTTTCCTGGTTGCTGCCACAGGTGTGTTAAGATGTAGGCCTGAATTAGGCCTTTCTTACAGTGTAGCAAATATACTGTGCCATCTACAGAATTAGGCCCCTGCCTGCTGTCAGCACTTGGTATTTAAATTGAAGCATCCAATGAGTAGTTCTGCCATACATACCACATTTGTGACCACCGATCATGAATTCTTTTGGAAGACATTGTTTACCTCTTGTGGACCACCGACTTTGAAATGCGGTGTATGATAGGTATTTGAAAAAAAGGAAAACTGGTGTCTGTGCTGATCTCGAATCTGCTAGTCTTGTGTCTTGTAGATACACCTGTGTGAGGAGTATTCTAATGCTTTTGACCAACCAGGTGCGCTGCCTGCAGTCGATAGAATCTTAGCACGGAACCTTCACCTGCAGTCACAATGGGGATGGTGGGTGTGTCAAAGTGGGCAGAGTTATGCAGATTCAAAACGCGTTGGGCGCAGCTTCAACGAGCACACACAGACACACACAGCCAAACAACCGACCAAAACCCAAGCACACCCGAACTGTCATTGAGAATGCATCCAGAGTTTCTGAAAATGTCTTCCTTGCGGCAATCTTTGGCTCGGTCTCCACAATGGGTGTCGGTTGTAGGCCTGGGTGCGTCTGAAATGGCCAACCATTTCAGGCCATCGCTTCTCGGCCTCCTATGGCTAAGATCAAGTGTAGTATCTGTTCTTATCAGTTTAATATCTGATACGTCCCCCATGTGGGGACCATATATTAAATGGCTTTTTGGAACAGGGAGCTGGAAATGGAGCTTGCTCAGTCCACTCCACGCATTGACCCGCTATTGCAGTCTCTCCGGGAACAGTGCACTCCTTCTCTGATCCGGTTTCTAAAAACAGATTGAATGGAAATTAGTCAGCACAGCAAGTTGTCTTGGAACCCTAGATGGGAATTTATTTCAGGGTTGTTAAGGAAGCACATTTCACATGCCGCTGGCTGCCAAATGTAGCATGCTGCTCGATTTCACTTGCCTAATTGCAACATTTTGTGTGCCTTGCTTTCACCTCTGTATGTATGTATGTATGTATGTATGTATGTATGTATGTATGTATGTATGTATGTATGTCAAGCATTGCATTGCATTCAATAGGCAATCAATCAATCAATCAGGCAATCAATTTTCAGTCTTTCCTGGTTGCTGCCACAGGTGTGTTAAGATGTAGGCCTGAATTAGGCCTTTCTTACAGTGTAGCAAATATACTGTGCCATCTACAGAATTAGGCCCCTGCCTGCTGTCAGCACTTGGTATTTAAATTGAAGCATCCAATGAGTAGTTCTGCCATACATACCACATTTGTGACCACCGATCATGAATTCTTTTGGAAGACATTGTTTACCTCTTGTGGACCACCGACTTTGAAATGCGGTGTATGATAGGTATTTGAAAAAAAGGAAAACTGGTGTCTGTGCTGATCTCGAATCTGCTAGTCTTGTGTCTTGTAGATACACCTGTGTGAGGAGTATTCTAATGCTTTTGACCAACCAGGTGCGCTGCCTGCAGTCGATAGAATCTTAGCACGGAACCTTCACCTGCAGTCACAATGGGGATGGTGGGTGTGTCAAAGTGGGCAGAGTTATGCAGATTCAAAACGCGTTGGGCGCAGCTTCAACGAGCACACACAGACACACACAGCCAAACAACCGACCAAAACCCAAGCACACCCGAACTGTCATTGAGAATGCATCCAGAGTTTCTGAAAATGTCTTCCTTGCGGCAATCTTTGGCTCGGTCTCCACAATGGGTGTCGGTTGTAGGCCTGGGTGCGTCTGAAATGGCCAACCATTTCAGGCCATCGCTTCTCGGCCTCCTATGGCTAAGATCAAGTGTAGTATCTGTTCTTATCAGTTTAATATCTGATACGTCCCCCATGTGGGGACCATATATTAAATGGCTTTTTGGAACAGGGAGCTGGAAATGGAGCTTGCTCAGTCCACTCCACGCATTGACCCGCTATTGCAGTCTCTCCGGGAACAGTGCACTCCTTCTCTGATCCGGTTTCTAAAAACAGATTGAATGGAAATTAGTCAGCACAGCAAGTTGTCTTGGAACCCTAGATGGGAATTTATTTCAGGGTTGTTAAGGAAGCACATTTCACATGCCGCTGGCTGCCAAATGTAGCATGCTGCTCGATTTCACTTGCCTAATTGCAACATTTTGTGTGCCTTGCTTTCACCTCTGTATGTATGTATGTATGTATGTATGTATGTATGTATGTATGTATGTATGTATGTATGTCAAGCATTGCATTGCATTCAATAGGCAATCAATCAATCAATCAGGCAATCAATTTTCAGTCTTTCCTGGTTGCTGCCACAGGTGTGTTAAGATGTAGGCCTGAATTAGGCCTTTCTTACAGTGTAGCAAATATACTGTGCCATCTACAGAATTAGGCCCCTGCCTGCTGTCAGCACTTGGTATTTAAATTGAAGCATCCAATGAGTAGTTCTGCCATACATACCACATTTGTGACCACCGATCATGAATTCTTTTGGAAGACATTGTTTACCTCTTGTGGACCACCGACTTTGAAATGCGGTGTATGATAGGTATTTGAAAAAAAGGAAAACTGGTGTCTGTGCTGATCTCGAATCTGCTAGTCTTGTGTCTTGTAGATACACCTGTGTGAGGAGTATTCTAATGCTTTTGACCAACCAGGTGCGCTGCCTGCAGTCGATAGAATCTTAGCACGGAACCTTCACCTGCAGTCACAATGGGGATGGTGGGTGTGTCAAAGTGGGCAGAGTTATGCAGATTCAAAACGCGTTGGGCGCAGCTTCAACGAGCACACACAGACACACACAGCCAAACAACCGACCAAAACCCAAGCACACCCGAACTGTCATTGAGAATGCATCCAGAGTTTCTGAAAATGTCTTCCTTGCGGCAATCTTTGGCTCGGTCTCCACAATGGGTGTCGGTTGTAGGCCTGGGTGCGTCTGAAATGGCCAACCATTTCAGGCCATCGCTTCTCGGCCTCCTATGGCTAAGATCAAGTGTAGTATCTGTTCTTATCAGTTTAATATCTGATACGTCCCCCATGTGGGGACCATATATTAAATGGCTTTTTGGAACAGGGAGCTGGAAATGGAGCTTGCTCAGTCCACTCCACGCATTGACCCGCTATTGCAGTCTCTCCGGGAACAGTGCACTCCTTCTCTGATCCGGTTTCTAAAAACAGATTGAATGGAAATTAGTCAGCACAGCAAGTTGTCTTGGAACCCTAGATGGGAATTTATTTCAGGGTTGTTAAGGAAGCACATTTCACATGCCGCTGGCTGCCAAATGTAGCATGCTGCTCGATTTCACTTGCCTAATTGCAACATTTTGTGTGCCTTGCTTTCACCTCTGTATGTATGTATGTATGTATGTATGTATGTATGTATGTATGTATGTATGTATGTATGTCAAGCATTGCATTGCATTCAATAGGCAATCAATCAATCAATCAGGCAATCAATTTTCAGTCTTTCCTGGTTGCTGCCACAGGTGTGTTAAGATGTAGGCCTGAATTAGGCCTTTCTTACAGTGTAGCAAATATACTGTGCCATCTACAGAATTAGGCCCCTGCCTGCTGTCAGCACTTGGTATTTAAATTGAAGCATCCAATGAGTAGTTCTGCCATACATACCACATTTGTGACCACCGATCATGAATTCTTTTGGAAGACATTGTTTACCTCTTGTGGACCACCGACTTTGAAATGCGGTGTATGATAGGTATTTGAAAAAAAGGAAAACTGGTGTCTGTGCTGATCTCGAATCTGCTAGTCTTGTGTCTTGTAGATACACCTGTGTGAGGAGTATTCTAATGCTTTTGACCAACCAGGTGCGCTGCCTGCAGTCGATAGAATCTTAGCACGGAACCTTCACCTGCAGTCACAATGGGGATGGTGGGTGTGTCAAAGTGGGCAGAGTTATGCAGATTCAAAACGCGTTGGGCGCAGCTTCAACGAGCACACACAGACACACACAGCCAAACAACCGACCAAAACCCAAGCACACCCGAACTGTCATTGAGAATGCATCCAGAGTTTCTGAAAATGTCTTCCTTGCGGCAATCTTTGGCTCGGTCTCCACAATGGGTGTCGGTTGTAGGCCTGGGTGCGTCTGAAATGGCCAACCATTTCAGGCCATCGCTTCTCGGCCTCCTATGGCTAAGATCAAGTGTAGTATCTGTTCTTATCAGTTTAATATCTGATACGTCCCCCATGTGGGGACCATATATTAAATGGCTTTTTGGAACAGGGAGCTGGAAATGGAGCTTGCTCAGTCCACTCCACGCATTGACCCGCTATTGCAGTCTCTCCGGGAACAGTGCACTCCTTCTCTGATCCGGTTTCTAAAAACAGATTGAATGGAAATTAGTCAGCACAGCAAGTTGTCTTGGAACCCTAGATGGGAATTTATTTCAGGGTTGTTAAGGAAGCACATTTCACATGCCGCTGGCTGCCAAATGTAGCATGCTGCTCGATTTCACTTGCCTAATTGCAACATTTTGTGTGCCTTGCTTTCACCTCTGTATGTATGTATGTATGTATGTATGTATGTATGTATGTATGTATGTATGTATGTATGTCAAGCATTGCATTGCATTCAATAGGCAATCAATCAATCAATCAGGCAATCAATTTTCAGTCTTTCCTGGTTGCTGCCACAGGTGTGTTAAGATGTAGGCCTGAATTAGGCCTTTCTTACAGTGTAGCAAATATACTGTGCCATCTACAGAATTAGGCCCCTGCCTGCTGTCAGCACTTGGTATTTAAATTGAAGCATCCAATGAGTAGTTCTGCCATACATACCACATTTGTGACCACCGATCATGAATTCTTTTGGAAGACATTGTTTACCTCTTGTGGACCACCGACTTTGAAATGCGGTGTATGATAGGTATTTGAAAAAAAGGAAAACTGGTGTCTGTGCTGATCTCGAATCTGCTAGTCTTGTGTCTTGTAGATACACCTGTGTGAGGAGTATTCTAATGCTTTTGACCAACCAGGTGCGCTGCCTGCAGTCGATAGAATCTTAGCACGGAACCTTCACCTGCAGTCACAATGGGGATGGTGGGTGTGTCAAAGTGGGCAGAGTTATGCAGATTCAAAACGCGTTGGGCGCAGCTTCAACGAGCACACACAGACACACACAGCCAAACAACCGACCAAAACCCAAGCACACCCGAACTGTCATTGAGAATGCATCCAGAGTTTCTGAAAATGTCTTCCTTGCGGCAATCTTTGGCTCGGTCTCCACAATGGGTGTCGGTTGTAGGCCTGGGTGCGTCTGAAATGGCCAACCATTTCAGGCCATCGCTTCTCGGCCTCCTATGGCTAAGATCAAGTGTAGTATCTGTTCTTATCAGTTTAATATCTGATACGTCCCCCATGTGGGGACCATATATTAAATGGCTTTTTGGGAACAGGGAGCTGGAAATGGAGCTTGCTCAGTCCACTCCACGCATTGACCCGCTATTGCAGTCTCTCCGGGAACAGTGCACTCCTTCTCTGATCCGGTTTCTAAAAACAGATTGAATGGAAATTAGTCAGCACAGCAAGTTTGTCTTGGAACCCTAGATGGGAATTTATTTCAGGGTTGTTAAGGAAGCACATTTCACATGCCGCTGGCTGCCAAATGTAGCATGCTGCTCGATTTCACTTGCCTAATTGCAACATTTTGTGTGCCTTGCTTTCACCTCTGTATGTATGTATGTATGTATGTATGTATGTATGTATGTATGTATGTATGTATGTATGTCAAGCATTGCATTGCATTCAATAGGCAATCAATCAATCAATCAGGCAATCAATTTTCAGTCTTTCCTGGTTGCTGCCACAGGTGTGTTAAGATGTAGGCCTGAATTAGGCCTTTCTTACAGTGTAGCAAATATACTGTGCCATCTACAGAATTAGGCCCCTGCCTGCTGTCAGCACTTGGTATTTAAATTGAAGCATCCAATGAGTAGTTCTGCCATACATACCACATTTGTGACCACCGATCATGAATTCTTTTGGAAGACATTGTTTACCTCTTGTGGACCACCGACTTTGAAATGCGGTGTATGATAGGTATTTGAAAAAAGGAAAACTGGTGTCTGTGCTGATCTCGAATCTGCTAGTCTTGTGTCTTGTAGATACACCTGTGTGAGGAGTATTCTAATGCTTTTGACCAACCAGGTGCGCTGCCTGCAGTCGATAGAATCTTAGCACGGAACCTTCACCTGCAGTCACAATGGGGATGGTGGGTGTGTCAAAGTGGGCAGAGTTATGCAGATTCAAAACGCGTTGGGCGCAGCTTCAACGAGCACACACAGACACACACAGCCAAACAACCGACCAAAACCCAAGCACACCCGAACTGTCCATTGAGAATGCATCCAGAGTTTCTGAAAATGTCTTCCTTGCGGCAATCTTTGGCTCGGTCTCCACAATGGGTGTCGGTTGTAGGCCTGGGTGCGTCTGAAATGGCCAACCATTTCAGGCCATCGCTTCTCGGCCTCCTATGGCTAAGATCAAGTGTAGTATCTGTTCTTATCAGTTTAATATCTGATACGTCCCCCATGTGGGGACCATATATTAAATGGCTTTTTGGAACAGGGAGCTGGAAATGGAGCTTGCTCAGTCCACTCCACGCATTGACCCGCTATTGCAGTCTCTCCGGGAACAGTGCACTCCTTCTCTGATCGGTTTCTAAAAACAGATTGAATGGAAATTAGTCAGCACAGCAAGTTGTCTTGGAACCCTAGATGGGAATTTATTTCAGGGTTGTTAAGGAAGCACATTTCACATGCCGCTGGCTGCCAAATGTAGCATGCTGCTCGATTTCACTTGCCTAATTGCAACATTTTGTGTGCCTTGCTTTCACCTCTGTATGTATGTATGTATGTATGTATGTATGTATGTATGTATGTATGTATGTATGTATGTCAAGCATTGCATTGCATTCAATAGGCAATCAATCAATCAATCAGGCAATCAATTTTCAGTCTTTCCTGGTTGCTGCCACAGGTGTGTTAAGATGTAGGCCTGAATTAGGCCTTTCTTACAGTGTAGCAAATATACTGTGCCATCTACAGAATTAGGCCCCTGCCTGCTGTCAGCACTTGGTATTTAAATTGAAGCATCCAATGAGTAGTTCTGCCATACATACCACATTTGTGACCACCGATCATGAATTCTTTTGGAAGACATTGTTTACCTCTTGTGGACCACCGACTTTGAAATGCGGTGTATGATAGGTATTTGAAAAAAAGGAAAACTGGTGTCTGTGCTGATCTCGAATCTGCTAGTCTTGTGTCTTGTAGATACACCTGTGTGAGGAGTATTCTAATGCTTTTGACCAACCAGGTGCGCTGCCTGCAGTCGATAGAATCTTAGCACGGAACCTTCACCTGCAGTCACAATGGGGATGGTGGGTGTGTCAAAGTGGGCAGAGTTATGCAGATTCAAAACGCGTTGGGCGCAGCTTCAACGAGCACACACAGACACACACAGCCAAACAACCGACCAAAACCCAAGCACACCCGAACTGTCATTGAGAATGCATCCAGAGTTTCTGAAAATGTCTTCCTTGCGGCAATCTTTGGCTCGGTCTCCACAATGGGTGTCGGTTGTAGGCCTGGGTGCGTCTGAAATGGCCAACCATTTCAGGCCATCGCTTCTCGGCCTCCTATGGCTAAGATCAAGTGTAGTATCTGTTCTTATCAGTTTAATATCTGATACGTCCCCCATGTGGGGACCATATATTAAATGGCTTTTTGGAACAGGGAGCTGGAAATGGAGCTTGCTCAGTCCACTCCACGCATTGACCCGCTATTGCAGTCTCTCCGGGAACAGTGCACTCCTTCTCTGATCCGGTTTCTAAAAACAGATTGAATGGAAATTAGTCAGCACAGCAAGTTGTCTTGGAACCCTAGATGGGAATTTATTTCAGGGTTGTTAAGGAAGCACATTTCACATGCCGCTGGCTGCCAAATGTAGCATGCTGCTCGATTTCACTTGCCTAATTGCAACATTTTGTGTGCCTTGCTTTCACCTCTGTATGTATGTATGTATGTATGTATGTATGTATGTATGTATGTATGTATGTATGTATGTCAAGCATTGCATTGCATTCAATAGGCAATCAATCAATCAATCAGGCAATCAATTTTCAGTCTTTCCTGGTTGCTGCCACAGGTGTGTTAAGATGTAGGCCTGAATTAGGCCTTTCTTACAGTGTAGCAAATATACTGTGCCATCTACAGAATTAGGCCCCTGCCTGCTGTCAGCACTTGGTATTTAAATTGAAGCATCCAATGAGTAGTTCTGCCATACATACCACATTTGTGACCACCGATCATGAATTCTTTTGGAAGACATTGTTTACCTCTTGTGGACCACCGACTTTGAAATGCGGTGTATGATAGGTATTTGAAAAAAAGGAAAACTGGTGTCTGTGCTGATCTCGAATCTGCTAGTCTTGTGTCTTGTAGATACACCTGTGTGAGGAGTATTCTAATGCTTTTGACCAACCAGGTGCGCTGCCTGCAGTCGATAGAATCTTAGCACGGAACCTTCACCTGCAGTCACAATGGGGATGGTGGGTGTGTCAAAGTGGGCAGAGTTATGCAGATTCAAAACGCGTTGGGCGCAGCTTCAACGAGCACACACAGACACACACAGCCAAACAACCGACCAAAACCCAAGCACACCCGAACTGTCATTGAGAATGCATCCAGAGTTTCTGAAAATGTCTTCCTTGCGGCAATCTTTGGCTCGGTCTCCACAATGGGTGTCGGTTGTAGGCCTGGGTGCGTCTGAAATGGCCAACCATTTCAGGCCATCGCTTCTCGGCCTCCTATGGCTAAGATCAAGTGTAGTATCTGTTCTTATCAGTTTAATATCTGATACGTCCCCCATGTGGGGACCATATATTAAATGGCTTTTTGGAACAGGGAGCTGGAAATGGAGCTTGCTCAGTCCACTCCACGCATTGACCCGCTATTGCAGTCTCTCCGGGAACAGTGCACTCCTTCTCTGATCCGGTTTCTAAAAACAGATTGAATGGAAATTAGTCAGCACAGCAAGTTGTCTTGGAACCCTAGATGGGAATTTATTTCAGGGTTGTTAAGGAAGCACATTTCACATGCCGCTGGCTGCCAAATGTAGCATGCTGCTCGATTTCACTTGCCTAATTGCAACATTTTGTGTGCCTTGCTTTCACCTCTGTATGTATGTATGTATGTATGTATGTATGTATGTATGTATGTATGTATGTATGTATGTCAAGCATTGCATTGCATTCAATAGGCAATCAATCAATCAATCAGGCAATCAATTTTCAGTCTTTCCTGGTTGCTGCCACAGGTGTGTTAAGATGTAGGCCTGAATTAGGCCTTTCTTACAGTGTAGCAAATATACTGTGCCATCTACAGAATTAGGCCCCTGCCTGCTGTCAGCACTTGGTATTTAAATTGAAGCATCCAATGAGTAGTTCTGCCATACATACCACATTTGTGACCACCGATCATGAATTCTTTTGGAAGACATTGTTTACCTCTTGTGGACCACCGACTTTGAAATGCGGTGTATGATAGGTATTTGAAAAAAAGGAAAACTGGTGTCTGTGCTGATCTCGAATCTGCTAGTCTTGTGTCTTGTAGATACACCTGTGTGAGGAGTATTCTAATGCTTTTGACCAACCAGGTGCGCTGCCTGCAGTCGATAGAATCTTAGCACGGAACCTTCACCTGCAGTCACAATGGGGATGGTGGGTGTGTCAAAGTGGGCAGAGTTATGCAGATTCAAAACGCGTTGGGCGCAGCTTCAACGAGCACACACAGACACACACAGCCAAACAACCGACCAAAACCCAAGCACACCCGAACTGTCATTGAGAATGCATCCAGAGTTTCTGAAAATGTCTTCCTTGCGGCAATCTTTGGCTCGGTCTCCACAATGGGTGTCGGTTGTAGGCCTGGGTGCGTCTGAAATGGCCAACCATTTCAGGCCATCGCTTCTCGGCCTCCTATGGCTAAGATCAAGTGTAGTATCTGTTCTTATCAGTTTAATATCTGATACGTCCCCCATGTGGGGACCATATATTAAATGGCTTTTTGGAACAGGGAGCTGGAAATGGAGCTTGCTCAGTCCACTCCACGCATTGACCCGCTATTGCAGTCTCTCCGGGAACAGTGCACTCCTTCTCTGATCCGGTTTCTAAAAACAGATTGAATGGAAATTAGTCAGCACAGCAAGTTGTCTTGGAACCCTAGATGGGAATTTATTTCAGGGTTGTTAAGGAAGGCACATTTCACATGCCGCTGGCTGCCAAATGTAGCATGCTGCTCGATTTCACTTGCCTAATTGCAACATTTTGTGTGCCTTGCTTTCACCTCTGTATGTATGTATGTATGTATGTATGTATGTATGTATGTATGTATGTATGTATGTATGTCAAGCATTGCATTGCATTCAATAGGCAATCAATCAATCAATCAGGCAATCAATTTTCAGTCTTTCCTGGTTGCTGCCACAGGTGTGTTAAGATGTAGGCCTGAATTAGGCCTTTCTTACAGTGTAGCAAATATACTGTGCCATCTACAGAATTAGGCCCTGCCTGCTGTCAGCACTTGGTATTTAAATTGAAGCATCCAATGAGTAGTTCTGCCATACATACCACATTTGTGACCACCGATCATGAATTCTTTTGGAAGACATTGTTTACCTCTTGTGGACCACCGACTTTGAAATGCGGTGTATGATAGGTATTTGAAAAAAAGGAAAACTGGTGTCTGTGCTGATCTCGAATCTGCTAGTCTTGTGTCTTGTAGATACACCTGTGTGAGGAGTATTCTAATGCTTTTGACCAACCAGGTGCGCTGCCTGCAGTCGATAGAATCTTAGCACGGAACCTTCACCTGCAGTCACAATGGGGATGGTGGGTGTGTCAAAGTGGGCAGAGTTATGCAGATTCAAAACGCGTTGGGCGCAGCTTCAACGAGCACACACAGACACACACAGCCAAACAACCGACCAAAACCCAAGCACACCCGAACTGTCATTGAGAATGCATCCAGAGTTTCTGAAAATGTCTTCCTTGCGGCAATCTTTGGCTCGGTCTCCACAATGGGTGTCGGTTGTAGGCCTGGGTGCGTCTGAAATGGCCAACCATTTCAGGCCATCGCTTCTCGGCCTCCTATGGCTAAGATCAAGTGTAGTATCTGTTCTTATCAGTTTAATATCTGATACGTCCCCCATGTGGGGACCATATATTAAATGGCTTTTTGGAACAGGGAGCTGGAAATGGAGCTTGCTCAGTCCACTCACGCATTGACCCGCTATTGCAGTCTCTCCGGGAACAGTGCACTCCTTCTCTGATCCGGTTCTAAAAACAGATTGAATGGAAATTAGTCAGCACAGCAAGTTGTCTTGGAACCCTAGATGGGAATTTATTTCAGGGTTGTTAAGGAAGCACATTTCACATGCCGCTGGCTGCCAAATGTAGCATGCTGCTCGATTTCACTTGCCTAATTGCAACATTTTGTGTGCCTTGCTTTCACCTCTGTATGTATGTATGTATGTATGTATGTATGTATGTATGTATGTATGTATGTATGTATGTCAAGCATTGCATTGCATTCAATAGGCAATCAATCAATCAATCAGGCAATCAATTTTCAGTCTTTCCTGGTTGCTGCCACAGGTGTGTTAAGATGTAGGCCTGAATTAGGCCTTTCTTACAGTGTAGCAAATATACTGTGCCATCTACAGAATTAGGCCCCTGCCTGCTGTCAGCACTTGGTATTTAAATTGAAGGCATCCAATGAGTAGTTCTGCCATACATACCACATTTGTGACCACCGATCATGAATTCTTTTGGAAGACATTGTTTACCTCTTGTGGACCACCGACTTTGAAATGCGGTGTATGATAGGTATTTGAAAAAAAGGAAAACTGGTGTCTGTGCTGATCTCGAATCTGCTAGTCTTGTGTCTTGTAGATACACCTGTGTGAGGAGTATTCTAATGCTTTTGGACCAACCAGGTGCGCTGCCTGCAGTCGATAGAATCTTAGCACGGAACCTTCACCTGCAGTCACAATGGGGGATGGTGGGTGTGTCAAAGTGGGCAGAGTTATGCAGATTCAAAACGCGTTGGGCGCAGCTTCAACGAGCACACACAGACACACACAGCCAAACAACCGACCAAAACCCAAGCACACCCGAACTGTCATTGAGAATGCATCCAGAGTTTCTGAAAATGTCTTCCTTGCGGCAATCTTTGGCTCGGTCTCCACAATGGGTGTCGGTTGTAGGCCTGGGTGCGTCTGAAATGGCCAACCATTTCAGGCCATCGCTTCTCGGCCTTTTGGCTAAGATCAGGGTTTATTGCCCTGGTCTTGGCTGAGAGGTGCTTGGGGTACCCGGCTCCTTGGCCTGGGGGGATCGTCTCACCTCTGGTGGGACTTCACCCCCCTGCTGCTATTGGGGAGTCGGCTTAGTCCCCTTGCATCCGGTTGTGATCCCCCGGCTATAGGCCGTGTCCGAGTGACGTCCCTCGTGGGAAGTTTTCTTCTTTCTGCTGTGGTAGAATATACCGACAGTCCCATCGCTATGAATTTTGTCAAGAACACCATCCGGTTGACCGTGGACCCGAGCAATGGAGCCAAGAACAACGTGGTATTCATCATCCGGGATCTCATCGAGGAAAAGGCTGGAGCAAAGCGTACGGAGATCTTCAGTTGCAACGAATTTCCTCGTCAGGTAATTACGACGTGACTTTTGTGGACCAAAACGTTTGCCTGAATGTGTTTGAGTGGCTACGGGCTAATGCTGAGGATCCTCTTCTGGAAGGAGTTGGCTGGATACCACTGTTTGGGTTACAAGAAAAAGAGGTAACTGTGACTGTGTATAACCCCTTCACGGACCCGGCTTTGTTGCAGAGCTTTCTCTCGCAATATTGTGAGTATGTAAAGTTAGGAGAACGGCAGGTGAATATCTTGGGCATCTTCAACTGTAAATATACGTTTCGTGTTAAATTGAAGAGGGACCCTGATAGTGTGGGTGGTTTCAGGCACCCTCCTGCAAATTTCTCTGTGGCAGGTCACAGAGGCTTTTTG
>NW_027193273.1:0-43062 GCF_032444005.1 Ranitomeya imitator
ATCTTAGCCAAAAGGCCGAGAAGCGATAGCCTGAAATGGTTTGCCACTCCAGACGCCCCATGGCCCACAACCAGGACTCACTGTGGAGAGAGCCCAAAAGATGATTGCCCAGGGGAAGACATTTTTTTTCTAAACTCTGGATGCCTTCTCAAATGGCAGTTCTGGTGTGTGTGGGGGCGTGTGGGGGGTGTGTGGGGGTGTGTGGGGGTGTGTTCAAGTTGGGCCCAACGCGTTTTTAAAAAATCTGCCTAACTCCGCCTAATCTGCATAACTCCGCCTGATCTGCATAACTCCGCCCATCTGAACACACCCTCCATCCCTTTGGCGCTCCAGAGTGCAACTATTAGTGCAAGTCTGCAAATTGCCCCTTTAAAAAAAAAAAAGACAATCCCCCTGCCATGTGGTCTGCTGCTGTTCCAGCAGCAGACTGAAGACGGCGCCATTTTTCTCTGCCTTAGATAAGTCCAGAGCCCATTGTGACACGTGAGAGTTCCGGAGTCAATGGCTGAAGGCCCCATTGTGACAGCAGCAGCAGGTGAAGGTTCCGTGCATAGATTCTATCTACTGCAGGCAGGCAGGCAGGCAGCAGCAGCAGCGCACCCAGTTGGTCAAAAGCATTAGAATACTACTCACACAGTACAAGACAAAATAGACAAGACTAGCACATTCAAGATCATCACAGACACCATTTTTCCTTCTTTATTGAAATACATATCATACACCACATAATTAAAAGTCAGTGGTCCACAAGAGGGAGCCAATGTTTTACAAAGGAATTTGTGCATGCGGTCACAAATGTAGTATGTATGGCCGAACTACTCGTAGGATACTTCAATTTAAACACTTCATGCTGACAGACAGCAGGCAGGGGCCTAATTTTGTAGATGGCACAATATATTAGCAACACTGTTACAAAGGCCTCATTCGGGCCTACATCTTAACACACCTGTTGCAACCAGCAAAGATTGCTTGATTGATTGATTGATTGATTGCATATTGGATGCAATCCAATGCTGAACATGCACAGGTGAAAGCAAGGCACAGGAAATGTTGCAAACGGTCCAGTGAAATTGAGCAAATTGCTACATTTGCCACCTGAAACGTGCTTCTTTGACCCTGAAAAGAATTCTCAGAAAGTGTTAAATGACAACTTGCTGGGCTGATTTCAATTCAATCTGTTTTTGGAAACCGGATCAGAGAAGGGGTGCACTGTTCCCGGAGATACTGCAATAACGGGTCAATGCGTGGAGTGGACAGAGCAAGCTCCATTTCCAGCTCCCTGTTCTAAAAATCCATTTAATATATGGTCCCCAAATAGGGGACGTATCAGATATTAAACTGATAAGAACAGATACTACACTTGATCTTAGCCAAAAGGCCGAGAAGCGATAGCCTGAAATGGTTTGCCACTCCAGACGCCCCATGGCCCACAACCAGGACTCACTGTGGAGAGAGCCCAAAAGATGATTGCCCAGGGGAAGACATTTTTTTTCTAAACTCTGGATGCCTTCTCAAATGGCAGTTCTGGTGTGTGTGGGGGCGTGTGGGGGGTGTGTGGGGGTGTGTGGGGGTGTGTTCAAGTTGGGCCCAACGCGTTTTTAAAAAATCTGCCTAACTCCGCCTAATCTGCATAACTCCGCCTGATCTGCATAACTCCGCCCATCTGAACACACCCTCCATCCCTTTGGCGCTCCAGAGTGCAACTATTAGTGCAAGTCTGCAAATTGCCCCTTTAAAAAAAAAAAAGACAATCCCCCTGCCATGTGGTCTGCTGCTGTTCCAGCAGCAGACTGAAGACGGCGCCATTTTTCTCTGCCTTAGATAAGTCCAGAGCCCATTGTGACACGTGAGAGTTCCGGAGTCAATGGCTGAAGGCCCCATTGTGACAGCAGCAGCAGGTGAAGGTTCCGTGCATAGATTCTATCTACTGCAGGCAGGCAGGCAGGCAGCAGCAGCAGCGCACCCAGTTGGTCAAAAGCATTAGAATACTACTCACACAGTACAAGACAAAATAGACAAGACTAGCACATTCAAGATCATCACAGACACCATTTTTCCTTCTTTATTGAAATACATATCATACACCACATAATTAAAAGTCAGTGGTCCACAAGAGGGAGCCAATGTTTTACAAAGGAATTTGTGCATGCGGTCACAAATGTAGTATGTATGGCCGAACTACTCGTAGGATACTTCAATTTAAACACTTCATGCTGACAGACAGCAGGCAGGGGCCTAATTTTGTAGATGGCACAATATATTAGCAACACTGTTACAAAGGCCTCATTCGGGCCTACATCTTAACACACCTGTTGCAACCAGCAAAGATTGCTTGATTGATTGATTGATTGATTGCATATTGGATGCAATCCAATGCTGAACATGCACAGGTGAAAGCAAGGCACAGGAAATGTTGCAAACGGTCCAGTGAAATTGAGCAAATTGCTACATTTGCCACCTGAAACGTGCTTCTTTGACCCTGAAAAGAATTCTCAGAAAGTGTTAAATGACAACTTGCTGGGCTGATTTCAATTCAATCTGTTTTTGGAAACCGGATCAGAGAAGGGGTGCACTGTTCCCGGAGATACTGCAATAACGGGTCAATGCGTGGAGTGGACAGAGCAAGCTCCATTTCCAGCTCCCTGTTCTAAAAATCCATTTAATATATGGTCCCCAAATAGGGGACGTATCAGATATTAAACTGATAAGAACAGATACTACACTTGATCTTAGCCAAAAGGCCGAGAAGCGATAGCCTGAAATGGTTTGCCACTCCAGACGCCCCATGGCCCACAACCAGGACTCACTGTGGAGAGAGCCCAAAAGATGATTGCCCAGGGGAAGACATTTTTTTTCTAAACTCTGGATGCCTTCTCAAATGGCAGTTCTGGTGTGTGTGGGGGCGTGTGGGGGGTGTGTGTGGGGGTGTGTGGGGGTGTGTTCAAGTTGGGCCCAACGCGTTTTTAAAAAATCTGCCTAACTCCGCCTAATCTGCATAACTCCGCCTGATCTGCATAACTCCGCCCATCTGAACACACCCTCCATCCCTTTGGCGCTCCAGAGTGCAACTATTAGTGCAAGTCTGCAAATTGCCCCTTTAAAAAAAAAAAAGACAATCCCCCTGCCATGTGGTCTGCTGCTGTTCCAGCAGCAGACTGAAGACGGCGCCATTTTTCTCTGCCTTAGATAAGTCCAGAGCCCATTGTGACACGTGAGAGTTCCGGAGTCAATGGCTGAAGGCCCCATTGTGACAGCAGCAGCAGGTGAAGGTTCCGTGCATAGATTCTATCTACTGCAGGCAGGCAGGCAGGCAGCAGCAGCAGCGCACCCAGTTGGTCAAAAGCATTAGAATACTACTCACACAGTACAAGACAAAATAGACAAGACTAGCACATTCAAGATCATCACAGACACCATTTTTCCTTCTTTATTGAAATACATATCATACACCACATAATTAAAAGTCAGTGGTCCACAAGAGGGAGCCAATGTTTTACAAAGGAATTTGTGCATGCGGTCACAAATGTAGTATGTATGGCCGAACTACTCGTAGGATACTTCAATTTAAACACTTCATGCTGACAGACAGCAGGCAGGGGCCTAATTTTGTAGATGGCACAATATATTAGCAACACTGTTACAAAGGCCTCATTCGGGCCTACATCTTAACACACCTGTTGCAACCAGCAAAGATTGCTTGATTGATTGATTGATTGATTGCATATTGGATGCAATCCAATGCTGAACATGCACAGGTGAAAGCAAGGCACAGGAAATGTTGCAAACGGTCCAGTGAAATTGAGCAAATTGCTACATTTGCCACCTGAAACGTGCTTCTTTGACCCTGAAAAGAATTCTCAGAAAGTGTTAAATGACAACTTGCTGGGCTGATTTCAATTCAATCTGTTTTTGGAAACCGGATCAGAGAAGGGGTGCACTGTTCCCGGAGATACTGCAATAACGGGTCAATGCGTGGAGTGGACAGAGCAAGCTCCATTTCCAGCTCCCTGTTCTAAAAATCCATTTAATATATGGTCCCCAAATAGGGGACGTATCAGATATTAAACTGATAAGAACAGATACTACACTTGATCTTAGCCAAAAGGCCGAGAAGCGATAGCCTGAAATGGTTTGCCACTCCAGACGCCCCATGGCCCACAACCAGGACTCACTGTGGAGAGAGCCCAAAAGATGATTGCCCAGGGGAAGACATTTTTTTTCTAAACTCTGGATGCCTTCTCAAATGGCAGTTCTGGTGTGTGTGGGGGCGTGTGGGGGGTGTGTGGGGGTGTGTGGGGGTGTGTTCAAGTTGGGCCCAACGCGTTTTTAAAAAATCTGCCTAACTCCGCCTAATCTGCATAACTCCGCCTGATCTGCATAACTCCGCCCATCTGAACACACCCTCCATCCCTTTGGCGCTCCAGAGTGCAACTATTAGTGCAAGTCTGCAAATTGCCCCTTTAAAAAAAAAAAAGACAATCCCCCTGCCATGTGGTCTGCTGCTGTTCCAGCAGCAGACTGAAGACGGCGCCATTTTTCTCTGCCTTAGATAAGTCCAGAGCCCATTGTGACACGTGAGAGTTCCGGAGTCAATGGCTGAAGGCCCCATTGTGACAGCAGCAGCAGGTGAAGGTTCCGTGCATAGATTCTATCTACTGCAGGCAGGCAGGCAGGCAGCAGCAGCAGCGCACCCAGTTGGTCAAAAGCATTAGAATACTACTCACACAGTACAAGACAAAATAGACAAGACTAGCACATTCAAGATCATCACAGACACCATTTTTCCTTCTTTATTGAAATACATATCATACACCACATAATTAAAAGTCAGTGGTCCACAAGAGGGAGCCAATGTTTTACAAAGGAATTTGTGCATGCGGTCACAAATGTAGTATGTATGGCCGAACTACTCGTAGGATACTTCAATTTAAACACTTCATGCTGACAGACAGCAGGCAGGGGCCTAATTTTGTAGATGGCACAATATATTAGCAACACTGTTACAAAGGCCTCATTCGGGCCTACATCTTAACACACCTGTTGCAACCAGCAAAGATTGCTTGATTGATTGATTGATTGATTGCATATTGGATGCAATCCAATGCTGAACATGCACAGGTGAAAGCAAGGCACAGGAAATGTTGCAAACGGTCCAGTGAAATTGAGCAAATTGCTACATTTGCCACCTGAAACGTGCTTCTTTGACCCTGAAAAGAATTCTCAGAAAGTGTTAAATGACAACTTGCTGGGCTGATTTCAATTCAATCTGTTTTTGGAAACCGGATCAGAGAAGGGGTGCACTGTTCCCGGAGATACTGCAATAACGGGTCAATGCGTGGAGTGGACAGAGCAAGCTCCATTTCCAGCTCCCTGTTCTAAAAATCCATTTAATATATGGTCCCCAAATAGGGGACGTATCAGATATTAAACTGATAAGAACAGATACTACACTTGATCTTAGCCAAAAGGCCGAGAAGCGATAGCCTGAAATGGTTTGCCACTCCAGACGCCCCATGGCCCACAACCAGGACTCACTGTGGAGAGAGCCCAAAAGATGATTGCCCAGGGGAAGACATTTTTTTTCTAAACTCTGGATGCCTTCTCAAATGGCAGTTCTGGTGTGTGTGGGGGCGTGTGGGGGGTGTGTGGGGGTGTGTGGGGGTGTGTTCAAGTTGGGCCCAACGCGTTTTTAAAAAATCTGCCTAACTCCGCCTAATCTGCATAACTCCGCCTGATCTGCATAACTCCGCCCATCTGAACACACCCTCCATCCCTTTGGCGCTCCAGAGTGCAACTATTAGTGCAAGTCTGCAAATTGCCCCTTTAAAAAAAAAAAAGACAATCCCCCTGCCATGTGGTCTGCTGCTGTTCCAGCAGCAGACTGAAGACGGCGCCATTTTTCTCTGCCTTAGATAAGTCCAGAGCCCATTGTGACACGTGAGAGTTCCGGAGTCAATGGCTGAAGGCCCCATTGTGACAGCAGCAGCAGGTGAAGGTTCCGTGCATAGATTCTATCTACTGCAGGCAGGCAGGCAGGCAGCAGCAGCAGCGCACCCAGTTGGTCAAAAGCATTAGAATACTACTCACACAGTACAAGACAAAATAGACAAGACTAGCACATTCAAGATCATCACAGACACCATTTTTCCTTCTTTATTGAAATACATATCATACACCACATAATTAAAAGTCAGTGGTCCACAAGAGGGAGCCAATGTTTTACAAAGGAATTTGTGCATGCGGTCACAAATGTAGTATGTATGGCCGAACTACTCGTAGGATACTTCAATTTAAACACTTCATGCTGACAGACAGCAGGCAGGGGCCTAATTTTGTAGATGGCACAATATATTAGCAACACTGTTACAAAGGCCTCATTCGGGCCTACATCTTAACACACCTGTTGCAACCAGCAAAGATTGCTTGATTGATTGATTGATTGATTGCATATTGGATGCAATCCAATGCTGAACATGCACAGGTGAAAGCAAGGCACAGGAAATGTTGCAAACGGTCCAGTGAAATTGAGCAAATTGCTACATTTGCCACCTGAAACGTGCTTCTTTGACCCTGAAAAGAATTCTCAGAAAGTGTTAAATGACAACTTGCTGGGCTGATTTCAATTCAATCTGTTTTTGGAAACCGGATCAGAGAAGGGGTGCACTGTTCCCGGAGATACTGCAATAACGGGTCAATGCGTGGAGTGGACAGAGCAAGCTCCATTTCCAGCTCCCTGTTCTAAAAATCCATTTAATATATGGTCCCCAAATAGGGGACGTATCAGATATTAAACTGATAAGAACAGATACTACACTTGATCTTAGCCAAAAGGCCGAGAAGCGATAGCCTGAAATGGTTTGCCACTCCAGACGCCCCATGGCCCACAACCAGGACTCACTGTGGAGAGAGCCCAAAAGATGATTGCCCAGGGGAAGACATTTTTTTTCTAAACTCTGGATGCCTTCTCAAATGGCAGTTCTGGTGTGTGTGGGGGCGTGTGGGGGGTGTGTGGGGGTGTGTGGGGGTGTGTTCAAGTTGGGCCCAACGCGTTTTTAAAAAATCTGCCTAACTCCGCCTAATCTGCATAACTCCGCCTGATCTGCATAACTCCGCCCATCTGAACACACCCTCCATCCCTTTGGCGCTCCAGAGTGCAACTATTAGTGCAAGTCTGCAAATTGCCCCTTTAAAAAAAAAAAAGACAATCCCCCTGCCATGTGGTCTGCTGCTGTTCCAGCAGCAGACTGAAGACGGCGCCATTTTTCTCTGCCTTAGATAAGTCCAGAGCCCATTGTGACACGTGAGAGTTCCGGAGTCAATGGCTGAAGGCCCCATTGTGACAGCAGCAGCAGGTGAAGGTTCCGTGCATAGATTCTATCTACTGCAGGCAGGCAGGCAGGCAGCAGCAGCAGCGCACCCAGTTGGTCAAAAGCATTAGAATACTACTCACACAGTACAAGACAAAATAGACAAGACTAGCACATTCAAGATCATCACAGACACCATTTTTCCTTCTTTATTGAAATACATATCATACACCACATAATTAAAAGTCAGTGGTCCACAAGAGGGAGCCAATGTTTTACAAAGGAATTTGTGCATGCGGTCACAAATGTAGTATGTATGGCCGAACTACTCGTAGGATACTTCAATTTAAACACTTCATGCTGACAGACAGCAGGCAGGGGCCTAATTTTGTAGATGGCACAATATATTAGCAACACTGTTACAAAGGCCTCATTCGGGCCTACATCTTAACACACCTGTTGCAACCAGCAAAGATTGCTTGATTGATTGATTGATTGATTGCATATTGGATGCAATCCAATGCTGAACATGCACAGGTGAAAGCAAGGCACAGGAAATGTTGCAAACGGTCCAGTGAAATTGAGCAAATTGCTACATTTGCCACCTGAAACGTGCTTCTTTGACCCTGAAAAGAATTCTCAGAAAGTGTTAAATGACAACTTGCTGGGCTGATTTCAATTCAATCTGTTTTTGGAAACCGGATCAGAGAAGGGGTGCACTGTTCCCGGAGATACTGCAATAACGGGTCAATGCGTGGAGTGGACAGAGCAAGCTCCATTTCCAGCTCCCTGTTCTAAAAATCCATTTAATATATGGTCCCCAAATAGGGGACGTATCAGATATTAAACTGATAAGAACAGATACTACACTTGATCTTAGCCAAAAGGCCGAGAAGCGATAGCCTGAAATGGTTTGCCACTCCAGACGCCCCATGGCCCACAACCAGGACTCACTGTGGAGAGAGCCCAAAAGATGATTGCCCAGGGGAAGACATTTTTTTTCTAAACTCTGGATGCCTTCTCAAATGGCAGTTCTGGTGTGTGTGGGGGCGTGTGGGGGGTGTGTGGGGGTGTGTGGGGGTGTGTTCAAGTTGGGCCCAACGCGTTTTTAAAAAATCTGCCTAACTCCGCCTAATCTGCATAACTCCGCCTGATCTGCATAACTCCGCCCATCTGAACACACCCTCCATCCCTTTGGCGCTCCAGAGTGCAACTATTAGTGCAAGTCTGCAAATTGCCCCTTTAAAAAAAAAAAAGACAATCCCCCTGCCATGTGGTCTGCTGCTGTTCCAGCAGCAGACTGAAGACGGCGCCATTTTTCTCTGCCTTAGATAAGTCCAGAGCCCATTGTGACACGTGAGAGTTCCGGAGTCAATGGCTGAAGGCCCCATTGTGACAGCAGCAGCAGGTGAAGGTTCCGTGCATAGATTCTATCTACTGCAGGCAGGCAGGCAGGCAGCAGCAGCAGCGCACCCAGTTGGTCAAAAGCATTAGAATACTACTCACACAGTACAAGACAAAATAGACAAGACTAGCACATTCAAGATCATCACAGACACCATTTTTCCTTCTTTATTGAAATACATATCATACACCACATAATTAAAAGTCAGTGGTCCACAAGAGGGAGCCAATGTTTTACAAAGGAATTTGTGCATGCGGTCACAAATGTAGTATGTATGGCCGAACTACTCGTAGGATACTTCAATTTAAACACTTCATGCTGACAGACAGCAGGCAGGGGCCTAATTTTGTAGATGGCACAATATATTAGCAACACTGTTACAAAGGCCTCATTCGGGCCTACATCTTAACACACCTGTTGCAACCAGCAAAGATTGCTTGATTGATTGATTGATTGATTGCATATTGGATGCAATCCAATGCTGAACATGCACAGGTGAAAGCAAGGCACAGGAAATGTTGCAAACGGTCCAGTGAAATTGAGCAAATTGCTACATTTGCCACCTGAAACGTGCTTCTTTGACCCTGAAAAGAATTCTCAGAAAGTGTTAAATGACAACTTGCTGGGCTGATTTCAATTCAATCTGTTTTTGGAAACCGGATCAGAGAAGGGGTGCACTGTTCCCGGAGATACTGCAATAACGGGTCAATGCGTGGAGTGGACAGAGCAAGCTCCATTTCCAGCTCCCTGTTCTAAAAATCCATTTAATATATGGTCCCCAAATAGGGGACGTATCAGATATTAAACTGATAAGAACAGATACTACACTTGATCTTAGCCAAAAGGCCGAGAAGCGATAGCCTGAAATGGTTTGCCACTCCAGACGCCCCATGGCCCACAACCAGGACTCACTGTGGAGAGAGCCCAAAAGATGATTGCCCAGGGGAAGACATTTTTTTTCTAAACTCTGGATGCCTTCTCAAATGGCAGTTCTGGTGTGTGTGGGGGCGTGTGGGGGGTGTGTGGGGGTGTGTGGGGGTGTGTTCAAGTTGGGCCCAACGCGTTTTTAAAAAATCTGCCTAACTCCGCCTAATCTGCATAACTCCGCCTGATCTGCATAACTCCGCCCATCTGAACACACCCTCCATCCCTTTGGCGCTCCAGAGTGCAACTATTAGTGCAAGTCTGCAAATTGCCCCTTTAAAAAAAAAAAAGACAATCCCCCTGCCATGTGGTCTGCTGCTGTTCCAGCAGCAGACTGAAGACGGCGCCATTTTTCTCTGCCTTAGATAAGTCCAGAGCCCATTGTGACACGTGAGAGTTCCGGAGTCAATGGCTGAAGGCCCCATTGTGACAGCAGCAGCAGGTGAAGGTTCCGTGCATAGATTCTATCTACTGCAGGCAGGCAGGCAGGCAGCAGCAGCAGCGCACCCAGTTGGTCAAAAGCATTAGAATACTACTCACACAGTACAAGACAAAATAGACAAGACTAGCACATTCAAGATCATCACAGACACCATTTTTCCTTCTTTATTGAAATACATATCATACACCACATAATTAAAAGTCAGTGGTCCACAAGAGGGAGCCAATGTTTTACAAAGGAATTTGTGCATGCGGTCACAAATGTAGTATGTATGGCCGAACTACTCGTAGGATACTTCAATTTAAACACTTCATGCTGACAGACAGCAGGCAGGGGCCTAATTTTGTAGATGGCACAATATATTAGCAACACTGTTACAAAGGCCTCATTCGGGCCTACATCTTAACACACCTGTTGCAACCAGCAAAGATTGCTTGATTGATTGATTGATTGATTGCATATTGGATGCAATCCAATGCTGAACATGCACAGGTGAAAGCAAGGCACAGGAAATGTTGCAAACGGTCCAGTGAAATTGAGCAAATTGCTACATTTGCCACCTGAAACGTGCTTCTTTGACCCTGAAAAGAATTCTCAGAAAGTGTTAAATGACAACTTGCTGGGCTGATTTCAATTCAATCTGTTTTTGGAAACCGGATCAGAGAAGGGGTGCACTGTTCCCGGAGATACTGCAATAACGGGTCAATGCGTGGAGTGGACAGAGCAAGCTCCATTTCCAGCTCCCTGTTCTAAAAATCCATTTAATATATGGTCCCCAAATAGGGGACGTATCAGATATTAAACTGATAAGAACAGATACTACACTTGATCTTAGCCAAAAGGCCGAGAAGCGATAGCCTGAAATGGTTTGCCACTCCAGACGCCCCATGGCCCACAACCAGGACTCACTGTGGAGAGAGCCCAAAAGATGATTGCCCAGGGGAAGACATTTTTTTTCTAAACTCTGGATGCCTTCTCAAATGGCAGTTCTGGTGTGTGTGGGGGCGTGTGGGGGGTGTGTGGGGGTGTGTGGGGGTGTGTTCAAGTTGGGCCCAACGCGTTTTTAAAAAATCTGCCTAACTCCGCCTAATCTGCATAACTCCGCCTGATCTGCATAACTCCGCCCATCTGAACACACCCTCCATCCCTTTGGCGCTCCAGAGTGCAACTATTAGTGCAAGTCTGCAAATTGCCCCTTTAAAAAAAAAAAAGACAATCCCCCTGCCATGTGGTCTGCTGCTGTTCCAGCAGCAGACTGAAGACGGCGCCATTTTTCTCTGCCTTAGATAAGTCCAGAGCCCATTGTGACACGTGAGAGTTCCGGAGTCAATGGCTGAAGGCCCCATTGTGACAGCAGCAGCAGGTGAAGGTTCCGTGCATAGATTCTATCTACTGCAGGCAGGCAGGCAGGCAGCAGCAGCAGCGCACCCAGTTGGTCAAAAGCATTAGAATACTACTCACACAGTACAAGACAAAATAGACAAGACTAGCACATTCAAGATCATCACAGACACCATTTTTCCTTCTTTATTGAAATACATATCATACACCACATAATTAAAAGTCAGTGGTCCACAAGAGGGAGCCAATGTTTTACAAAGGAATTTGTGCATGCGGTCACAAATGTAGTATGTATGGCCGAACTACTCGTAGGATACTTCAATTTAAACACTTCATGCTGACAGACAGCAGGCAGGGGCCTAATTTTGTAGATGGCACAATATATTAGCAACACTGTTACAAAGGCCTCATTCGGGCCTACATCTTAACACACCTGTTGCAACCAGCAAAGATTGCTTGATTGATTGATTGATTGATTGCATATTGGATGCAATCCAATGCTGAACATGCACAGGTGAAAGCAAGGCACAGGAAATGTTGCAAACGGTCCAGTGAAATTGAGCAAATTGCTACATTTGCCACCTGAAACGTGCTTCTTTGACCCTGAAAAGAATTCTCAGAAAGTGTTAAATGACAACTTGCTGGGCTGATTTCAATTCAATCTGTTTTTGGAAACCGGATCAGAGAAGGGGTGCACTGTTCCCGGAGATACTGCAATAACGGGTCAATGCGTGGAGTGGACAGAGCAAGCTCCATTTCCAGCTCCCTGTTCTAAAAATCCATTTAATATATGGTCCCCAAATAGGGGACGTATCAGATATTAAACTGATAAGAACAGATACTACACTTGATCTTAGCCAAAAGGCCGAGAAGCGATAGCCTGAAATGGTTTGCCACTCCAGACGCCCCATGGCCCACAACCAGGACTCACTGTGGAGAGAGCCCAAAAGATGATTGCCCAGGGGAAGACATTTTTTTTCTAAACTCTGGATGCCTTCTCAAATGGCAGTTCTGGTGTGTGTGGGGGCGTGTGGGGGGTGTGTGGGGGTGTGTGGGGGTGTGTTCAAGTTGGGCCCAACGCGTTTTTAAAAAATCTGCCTAACTCCGCCTAATCTGCATAACTCCGCCTGATCTGCATAACTCCGCCCATCTGAACACACCCTCCATCCCTTTGGCGCTCCAGAGTGCAACTATTAGTGCAAGTCTGCAAATTGCCCCTTTAAAAAAAAAAAAGACAATCCCCCTGCCATGTGGTCTGCTGCTGTTCCAGCAGCAGACTGAAGACGGCGCCATTTTTCTCTGCCTTAGATAAGTCCAGAGCCCATTGTGACACGTGAGAGTTCCGGAGTCAATGGCTGAAGGCCCCATTGTGACAGCAGCAGCAGGTGAAGGTTCCGTGCATAGATTCTATCTACTGCAGGCAGGCAGGCAGGCAGCAGCAGCAGCGCACCCAGTTGGTCAAAAGCATTAGAATACTACTCACACAGTACAAGACAAAATAGACAAGACTAGCACATTCAAGATCATCACAGACACCATTTTTCCTTCTTTATTGAAATACATATCATACACCACATAATTAAAAGTCAGTGGTCCACAAGAGGGAGCCAATGTTTTACAAAGGAATTTGTGCATGCGGTCACAAATGTAGTATGTATGGCCGAACTACTCGTAGGATACTTCAATTTAAACACTTCATGCTGACAGACAGCAGGCAGGGGCCTAATTTTGTAGATGGCACAATATATTAGCAACACTGTTACAAAGGCCTCATTCGGGCCTACATCTTAACACACCTGTTGCAACCAGCAAAGATTGCTTGATTGATTGATTGATTGATTGCATATTGGATGCAATCCAATGCTGAACATGCACAGGTGAAAGCAAGGCACAGGAAATGTTGCAAACGGTCCAGTGAAATTGAGCAAATTGCTACATTTGCCACCTGAAACGTGCTTCTTTGACCCTGAAAAGAATTCTCAGAAAGTGTTAAATGACAACTTGCTGGGCTGATTTCAATTCAATCTGTTTTTGGAAACCGGATCAGAGAAGGGGTGCACTGTTCCCGGAGATACTGCAATAACGGGTCAATGCGTGGAGTGGACAGAGCAAGCTCCATTTCCAGCTCCCTGTTCTAAAAATCCATTTAATATATGGTCCCCAAATAGGGGACGTATCAGATATTAAACTGATAAGAACAGATACTACACTTGATCTTAGCCAAAAGGCCGAGAAGCGATAGCCTGAAATGGTTTGCCACTCCAGACGCCCCATGGCCCACAACCAGGACTCACTGTGGAGAGAGCCCAAAAGATGATTGCCCAGGGGAAGACATTTTTTTTCTAAACTCTGGATGCCTTCTCAAATGGCAGTTCTGGTGTGTGTGGGGGCGTGTGGGGGGTGTGTGGGGGTGTGTGGGGGTGTGTTCAAGTTGGGCCCAACGCGTTTTTAAAAAATCTGCCTAACTCCGCCTAATCTGCATAACTCCGCCTGATCTGCATAACTCCGCCCATCTGAACACACCCTCCATCCCTTTGGCGCTCCAGAGTGCAACTATTAGTGCAAGTCTGCAAATTGCCCCTTTAAAAAAAAAAAAGACAATCCCCCTGCCATGTGGTCTGCTGCTGTTCCAGCAGCAGACTGAAGACGGCGCCATTTTTCTCTGCCTTAGATAAGTCCAGAGCCCATTGTGACACGTGAGAGTTCCGGAGTCAATGGCTGAAGGCCCCATTGTGACAGCAGCAGCAGGTGAAGGTTCCGTGCATAGATTCTATCTACTGCAGGCAGGCAGGCAGGCAGCAGCAGCAGCGCACCCAGTTGGTCAAAAGCATTAGAATACTACTCACACAGTACAAGACAAAATAGACAAGACTAGCACATTCAAGATCATCACAGACACCATTTTTCCTTCTTTATTGAAATACATATCATACACCACATAATTAAAAGTCAGTGGTCCACAAGAGGGAGCCAATGTTTTACAAAGGAATTTGTGCATGCGGTCACAAATGTAGTATGTATGGCCGAACTACTCGTAGGATACTTCAATTTAAACACTTCATGCTGACAGACAGCAGGCAGGGGCCTAATTTTGTAGATGGCACAATATATTAGCAACACTGTTACAAAGGCCTCATTCGGGCCTACATCTTAACACACCTGTTGCAACCAGCAAAGATTGCTTGATTGATTGATTGATTGATTGCATATTGGATGCAATCCAATGCTGAACATGCACAGGTGAAAGCAAGGCACAGGAAATGTTGCAAACGGTCCAGTGAAATTGAGCAAATTGCTACATTTGCCACCTGAAACGTGCTTCTTTGACCCTGAAAAGAATTCTCAGAAAGTGTTAAATGACAACTTGCTGGGCTGATTTCAATTCAATCTGTTTTTGGAAACCGGATCAGAGAAGGGGTGCACTGTTCCCGGAGATACTGCAATAACGGGTCAATGCGTGGAGTGGACAGAGCAAGCTCCATTTCCAGCTCCCTGTTCTAAAAATCCATTTAATATATGGTCCCCAAATAGGGGACGTATCAGATATTAAACTGATAAGAACAGATACTACACTTGATCTTAGCCAAAAGGCCGAGAAGCGATAGCCTGAAATGGTTTGCCACTCCAGACGCCCCATGGCCCACAACCAGGACTCACTGTGGAGAGAGCCCAAAAGATGATTGCCCAGGGGAAGACATTTTTTTTCTAAACTCTGGATGCCTTCTCAAATGGCAGTTCTGGTGTGTGTGGGGGCGTGTGGGGGGTGTGTGGGGGTGTGTGGGGGTGTGTTCAAGTTGGGCCCAACGCGTTTTTAAAAAATCTGCCTAACTCCGCCTAATCTGCATAACTCCGCCTGATCTGCATAACTCCGCCCATCTGAACACACCCTCCATCCCTTTGGCGCTCCAGAGTGCAACTATTAGTGCAAGTCTGCAAATTGCCCCTTTAAAAAAAAAAAAGACAATCCCCCTGCCATGTGGTCTGCTGCTGTTCCAGCAGCAGACTGAAGACGGCGCCATTTTTCTCTGCCTTAGATAAGTCCAGAGCCCATTGTGACACGTGAGAGTTCCGGAGTCAATGGCTGAAGGCCCCATTGTGACAGCAGCAGCAGGTGAAGGTTCCGTGCATAGATTCTATCTACTGCAGGCAGGCAGGCAGGCAGCAGCAGCAGCAGCGCACCCAGTTGGTCAAAAGCATTAGAATACTACTCACACAGTACAAGACAAAATAGACAAGACTAGCACATTCAAGATCATCACAGACACCATTTTTCCTTCTTTATTGAAATACATATCATACACCACATAATTAAAAGTCAGTGGTCCACAAGAGGGAGCCAATGTTTTACAAAGGAATTTGTGCATGCGGTCACAAATGTAGTATGTATGGCCGAACTACTCGTAGGATACTTCAATTTAAACACTTCATGCTGACAGACAGCAGGCAGGGGCCTAATTTTGTAGATGGCACAATATATTAGCAACACTGTTACAAAGGCCTCATTCGGGCCTACATCTTAACACACCTGTTGCAACCAGCAAAGATTGCTTGATTGATTGATTGATTGATTGCATATTGGATGCAATCCAATGCTGAACATGCACAGGTGAAAGCAAGGCACAGGAAATGTTGCAAACGGTCCAGTGAAATTGAGCAAATTGCTACATTTGCCACCTGAAACGTGCTTCTTTGACCCTGAAAAGAATTCTCAGAAAGTGTTAAATGACAACTTGCTGGGCTGATTTCAATTCAATCTGTTTTTGGAAACCGGATCAGAGAAGGGGTGCACTGTTCCCGGAGATACTGCAATAACGGGTCAATGCGTGGAGTGGACAGAGCAAGCTCCATTTCCAGCTCCCTGTTCTAAAAATCCATTTAATATATGGTCCCCAAATAGGGGACGTATCAGATATTAAACTGATAAGAACAGATACTACACTTGATCTTAGCCAAAAGGCCGAGAAGCGATAGCCTGAAATGGTTTGCCACTCCAGACGCCCCATGGCCCACAACCAGGACTCACTGTGGAGAGAGCCCAAAAGATGATTGCCCAGGGGAAGACATTTTTTTTCTAAACTCTGGATGCCTTCTCAAATGGCAGTTCTGGTGTGTGTGGGGGCGTGTGGGGGGTGTGTGGGGGTGTGTGGGGGTGTGTTCAAGTTGGGCCCAACGCGTTTTTAAAAAATCTGCCTAACTCCGCCTAATCTGCATAACTCCGCCTGATCTGCATAACTCCGCCCATCTGAACACACCCTCCATCCCTTTGGCGCTCCAGAGTGCAACTATTAGTGCAAGTCTGCAAATTGCCCCTTTAAAAAAAAAAAAGACAATCCCCCTGCCATGTGGTCTGCTGCTGTTCCAGCAGCAGACTGAAGACGGCGCCATTTTTCTCTGCCTTAGATAAGTCCAGAGCCCATTGTGACACGTGAGAGTTCCGGAGTCAATGGCTGAAGGCCCCATTGTGACAGCAGCAGCAGGTGAAGGTTCCGTGCATAGATTCTATCTACTGCAGGCAGGCAGGCAGGCAGCAGCAGCAGCGCACCCAGTTGGTCAAAAGCATTAGAATACTACTCACACAGTACAAGACAAAATAGACAAGACTAGCACATTCAAGATCATCACAGACACCATTTTTCCTTCTTTATTGAAATACATATCATACACCACATAATTAAAAGTCAGTGGTCCACAAGAGGGAGCCAATGTTTTACAAAGGAATTTGTGCATGCGGTCACAAATGTAGTATGTATGGCCGAACTACTCGTAGGATACTTCAATTTAAACACTTCATGCTGACAGACAGCAGGCAGGGGCCTAATTTTGTAGATGGCACAATATATTAGCAACACTGTTACAAAGGCCTCATTCGGGCCTACATCTTAACACACCTGTTGCAACCAGCAAAGATTGCTTGATTGATTGATTGATTGATTGCATATTGGATGCAATCCAATGCTGAACATGCACAGGTGAAAGCAAGGCACAGGAAATGTTGCAAACGGTCCAGTGAAATTGAGCAAATTGCTACATTTGCCACCTGAAACGTGCTTCTTTGACCCTGAAAAGAATTCTCAGAAAGTGTTAAATGACAACTTGCTGGGCTGATTTCAATTCAATCTGTTTTTGGAAACCGGATCAGAGAAGGGGTGCACTGTTCCCGGAGATACTGCAATAACGGGTCAATGCGTGGAGTGGACAGAGCAAGCTCCATTTCCAGCTCCCTGTTCTAAAAATCCATTTAATATATGGTCCCCAAATAGGGGACGTATCAGATATTAAACTGATAAGAACAGATACTACACTTGATCTTAGCCAAAAGGCCGAGAAGCGATAGCCTGAAATGGTTTGCCACTCCAGACGCCCCATGGCCCACAACCAGGACTCACTGTGGAGAGAGCCCAAAAGATGATTGCCCAGGGGAAGACATTTTTTTTCTAAACTCTGGATGCCTTCTCAAATGGCAGTTCTGGTGTGTGTGGGGGCGTGTGGGGGGTGTGTGGGGGTGTGTGGGGGTGTGTTCAAGTTGGGCCCAACGCGTTTTTAAAAAATCTGCCTAACTCCGCCTAATCTGCATAACTCCGCCTGATCTGCATAACTCCGCCCATCTGAACACACCCTCCATCCCTTTGGCGCTCCAGAGTGCAACTATTAGTGCAAGTCTGCAAATTGCCCCTTTAAAAAAAAAAAAGACAATCCCCCTGCCATGTGGTCTGCTGCTGTTCCAGCAGCAGACTGAAGACGGCGCCATTTTTCTCTGCCTTAGATAAGTCCAGAGCCCATTGTGACACGTGAGAGTTCCGGAGTCAATGGCTGAAGGCCCCATTGTGACAGCAGCAGCAGGTGAAGGTTCCGTGCATAGATTCTATCTACTGCAGGCAGGCAGGCAGGCAGCAGCAGCAGCGCACCCAGTTGGTCAAAAGCATTAGAATACTACTCACACAGTACAAGACAAAATAGACAAGACTAGCACATTCAAGATCATCACAGACACCATTTTTCCTTCTTTATTGAAATACATATCATACACCACATAATTAAAAGTCAGTGGTCCACAAGAGGGAGCCAATGTTTTACAAAGGAATTTGTGCATGCGGTCACAAATGTAGTATGTATGGCCGAACTACTCGTAGGATACTTCAATTTAAACACTTCATGCTGACAGACAGCAGGCAGGGGCCTAATTTTGTAGATGGCACAATATATTAGCAACACTGTTACAAAGGCCTCATTCGGGCCTACATCTTAACACACCTGTTGCAACCAGCAAAGATTGCTTGATTGATTGATTGATTGATTGCATATTGGATGCAATCCAATGCTGAACATGCACAGGTGAAAGCAAGGCACAGGAAATGTTGCAAACGGTCCAGTGAAATTGAGCAAATTGCTACATTTGCCACCTGAAACGTGCTTCTTTGACCCTGAAAAGAATTCTCAGAAAGTGTTAAATGACAACTTGCTGGGCTGATTTCAATTCAATCTGTTTTTGGAAACCGGATCAGAGAAGGGGTGCACTGTTCCCGGAGATACTGCAATAACGGGTCAATGCGTGGAGTGGACAGAGCAAGCTCCATTTCCAGCTCCCTGTTCTAAAAATCCATTTAATATATGGTCCCCAAATAGGGGACGTATCAGATATTAAACTGATAAGAACAGATACTACACTTGATCTTAGCCAAAAGGCCGAGAAGCGATAGCCTGAAATGGTTTGCCACTCCAGACGCCCCATGGCCCACAACCAGGACTCACTGTGGAGAGAGCCCAAAAGATGATTGCCCAGGGGAAGACATTTTTTTTCTAAACTCTGGATGCCTTCTCAAATGGCAGTTCTGGTGTGTGTGGGGGCGTGTGGGGGGTGTGTGGGGGTGTGTGGGGGTGTGTTCAAGTTGGGCCCAACGCGTTTTTAAAAAATCTGCCTAACTCCGCCTAATCTGCATAACTCCGCCTGATCTGCATAACTCCGCCCATCTGAACACACCCTCCATCCCTTTGGCGCTCCAGAGTGCAACTATTAGTGCAAGTCTGCAAATTGCCCCTTTAAAAAAAAAAAAGACAATCCCCCTGCCATGTGGTCTGCTGCTGTTCCAGCAGCAGACTGAAGACGGCGCCATTTTTCTCTGCCTTAGATAAGTCCAGAGCCCATTGTGACACGTGAGAGTTCCGGAGTCAATGGCTGAAGGCCCCATTGTGACAGCAGCAGCAGGTGAAGGTTCCGTGCATAGATTCTATCTACTGCAGGCAGGCAGGCAGGCAGCAGCAGCAGCGCACCCAGTTGGTCAAAAGCATTAGAATACTACTCACACAGTACAAGACAAAATAGACAAGACTAGCACATTCAAGATCATCACAGACACCATTTTTCCTTCTTTATTGAAATACATATCATACACCACATAATTAAAAGTCAGTGGTCCACAAGAGGGAGCCAATGTTTTACAAAGGAATTTGTGCATGCGGTCACAAATGTAGTATGTATGGCCGAACTACTCGTAGGATACTTCAATTTAAACACTTCATGCTGACAGACAGCAGGCAGGGGCCTAATTTTGTAGATGGCACAATATATTAGCAACACTGTTACAAAGGCCTCATTCGGGCCTACATCTTAACACACCTGTTGCAACCAGCAAAGATTGCTTGATTGATTGATTGATTGATTGCATATTGGATGCAATCCAATGCTGAACATGCACAGGTGAAAGCAAGGCACAGGAAATGTTGCAAACGGTCCAGTGAAATTGAGCAAATTGCTACATTTGCCACCTGAAACGTGCTTCTTTGACCCTGAAAAGAATTCTCAGAAAGTGTTAAATGACAACTTGCTGGGCTGATTTCAATTCAATCTGTTTTTGGAAACCGGATCAGAGAAGGGGTGCACTGTTCCCGGAGATACTGCAATAACGGGTCAATGCGTGGAGTGGACAGAGCAAGCTCCATTTCCAGCTCCCTGTTCTAAAAATCCATTTAATATATGGTCCCCAAATAGGGGACGTATCAGATATTAAACTGATAAGAACAGATACTACACTTGATCTTAGCCAAAAGGCCGAGAAGCGATAGCCTGAAATGGTTTGCCACTCCAGACGCCCCATGGCCCACAACCAGGACTCACTGTGGAGAGAGCCCAAAAGATGATTGCCCAGGGGAAGACATTTTTTTTCTAAACTCTGGATGCCTTCTCAAATGGCAGTTCTGGTGTGTGTGGGGGCGTGTGGGGGGTGTGTGGGGGTGTGTGGGGGTGTGTTCAAGTTGGGCCCAACGCGTTTTTAAAAAATCTGCCTAACTCCGCCTAATCTGCATAACTCCGCCTGATCTGCATAACTCCGCCCATCTGAACACACCCTCCATCCCTTTGGCGCTCCAGAGTGCAACTATTAGTGCAAGTCTGCAAATTGCCCCTTTAAAAAAAAAAAAGACAATCCCCCTGCCATGTGGTCTGCTGCTGTTCCAGCAGCAGACTGAAGACGGCGCCATTTTTCTCTGCCTTAGATAAGTCCAGAGCCCATTGTGACACGTGAGAGTTCCGGAGTCAATGGCTGAAGGCCCCATTGTGACAGCAGCAGCAGGTGAAGGTTCCGTGCATAGATTCTATCTACTGCAGGCAGGCAGGCAGGCAGCAGCAGCAGCGCACCCAGTTGGTCAAAAGCATTAGAATACTACTCACACAGTACAAGACAAAATAGACAAGACTAGCACATTCAAGATCATCACAGACACCATTTTTCCTTCTTTATTGAAATACATATCATACACCACATAATTAAAAGTCAGTGGTCCACAAGAGGGAGCCAATGTTTTACAAAGGAATTTGTGCATGCGGTCACAAATGTAGTATGTATGGCCGAACTACTCGTAGGATACTTCAATTTAAACACTTCATGCTGACAGACAGCAGGCAGGGGCCTAATTTTGTAGATGGCACAATATATTAGCAACACTGTTACAAAGGCCTCATTCGGGCCTACATCTTAACACACCTGTTGCAACCAGCAAAGATTGCTTGATTGATTGATTGATTGATTGCATATTGGATGCAATCCAATGCTGAACATGCACAGGTGAAAGCAAGGCACAGGAAATGTTGCAAACGGTCCAGTGAAATTGAGCAAATTGCTACATTTGCCACCTGAAACGTGCTTCTTTGACCCTGAAAAGAATTCTCAGAAAGTGTTAAATGACAACTTGCTGGGCTGATTTCAATTCAATCTGTTTTTGGAAACCGGATCAGAGAAGGGGTGCACTGTTCCCGGAGATACTGCAATAACGGGTCAATGCGTGGAGTGGACAGAGCAAGCTCCATTTCCAGCTCCCTGTTCTAAAAATCCATTTAATATATGGTCCCCAAATAGGGGACGTATCAGATATTAAACTGATAAGAACAGATACTACACTTGATCTTAGCCAAAAGGCCGAGAAGCGATAGCCTGAAATGGTTTGCCACTCCAGACGCCCCATGGCCCACAACCAGGACTCACTGTGGAGAGAGCCCAAAAGATGATTGCCCAGGGGAAGACATTTTTTTTCTAAACTCTGGATGCCTTCTCAAATGGCAGTTCTGGTGTGTGTGGGGGCGTGTGGGGGGTGTGTGGGGGTGTGTGGGGGTGTGTTCAAGTTGGGCCCAACGCGTTTTTAAAAAATCTGCCTAACTCCGCCTAATCTGCATAACTCCGCCTGATCTGCATAACTCCGCCCATCTGAACACACCCTCCATCCCTTTGGCGCTCCAGAGTGCAACTATTAGTGCAAGTCTGCAAATTGCCCCTTTAAAAAAAAAAAAGACAATCCCCCTGCCATGTGGTCTGCTGCTGTTCCAGCAGCAGACTGAAGACGGCGCCATTTTTCTCTGCCTTAGATAAGTCCAGAGCCCATTGTGACACGTGAGAGTTCCGGAGTCAATGGCTGAAGGCCCCATTGTGACAGCAGCAGCAGGTGAAGGTTCCGTGCATAGATTCTATCTACTGCAGGCAGGCAGGCAGGCAGCAGCAGCAGCGCACCCAGTTGGTCAAAAGCATTAGAATACTACTCACACAGTACAAGACAAAATAGACAAGACTAGCACATTCAAGATCATCACAGACACCATTTTTCCTTCTTTATTGAAATACATATCATACACCACATAATTAAAAGTCAGTGGTCCACAAGAGGGAGCCAATGTTTTACAAAGGAATTTGTGCATGCGGTCACAAATGTAGTATGTATGGCCGAACTACTCGTAGGATACTTCAATTTAAACACTTCATGCTGACAGACAGCAGGCAGGGGCCTAATTTTGTAGATGGCACAATATATTAGCAACACTGTTACAAAGGCCTCATTCGGGCCTACATCTTAACACACCTGTTGCAACCAGCAAAGATTGCTTGATTGATTGATTGATTGATTGCATATTGGATGCAATCCAATGCTGAACATGCACAGGTGAAAGCAAGGCACAGGAAATGTTGCAAACGGTCCAGTGAAATTGAGCAAATTGCTACATTTGCCACCTGAAACGTGCTTCTTTGACCCTGAAAAGAATTCTCAGAAAGTGTTAAATGACAACTTGCTGGGCTGATTTCAATTCAATCTGTTTTTGGAAACCGGATCAGAGAAGGGGTGCACTGTTCCCGGAGATACTGCAATAACGGGTCAATGCGTGGAGTGGACAGAGCAAGCTCCATTTCCAGCTCCCTGTTCTAAAAATCCATTTAATATATGGTCCCCAAATAGGGGACGTATCAGATATTAAACTGATAAGAACAGATACTACACTTGATCTTAGCCAAAAGGCCGAGAAGCGATAGCCTGAAATGGTTTGCCACTCCAGACGCCCCATGGCCCACAACCAGGACTCACTGTGGAGAGAGCCCAAAAGATGATTGCCCAGGGGAAGACATTTTTTTTCTAAACTCTGGATGCCTTCTCAAATGGCAGTTCTGGTGTGTGTGGGGGCGTGTGGGGGGTGTGTGGGGGTGTGTGGGGGTGTGTTCAAGTTGGGCCCAACGCGTTTTTAAAAAATCTGCCTAACTCCGCCTAATCTGCATAACTCCGCCTGATCTGCATAACTCCGCCCATCTGAACACACCCTCCATCCCTTTGGCGCTCCAGAGTGCAACTATTAGTGCAAGTCTGCAAATTGCCCCTTTAAAAAAAAAAAAGACAATCCCCCTGCCATGTGGTCTGCTGCTGTTCCAGCAGCAGACTGAAGACGGCGCCATTTTTCTCTGCCTTAGATAAGTCCAGAGCCCATTGTGACACGTGAGAGTTCCGGAGTCAATGGCTGAAGGCCCCATTGTGACAGCAGCAGCAGGTGAAGGTTCCGTGCATAGATTCTATCTACTGCAGGCAGGCAGGCAGGCAGCAGCAGCAGCGCACCCAGTTGGTCAAAAGCATTAGAATACTACTCACACAGTACAAGACAAAATAGACAAGACTAGCACATTCAAGATCATCACAGACACCATTTTTCCTTCTTTATTGAAATACATATCATACACCACATAATTAAAAGTCAGTGGTCCACAAGAGGGAGCCAATGTTTTACAAAGGAATTTGTGCATGCGGTCACAAATGTAGTATGTATGGCCGAACTACTCGTAGGATACTTCAATTTAAACACTTCATGCTGACAGACAGCAGGCAGGGGCCTAATTTTGTAGATGGCACAATATATTAGCAACACTGTTACAAAGGCCTCATTCGGGCCTACATCTTAACACACCTGTTGCAACCAGCAAAGATTGCTTGATTGATTGATTGATTGATTGCATATTGGATGCAATCCAATGCTGAACATGCACAGGTGAAAGCAAGGCACAGGAAATGTTGCAAACGGTCCAGTGAAATTGAGCAAATTGCTACATTTGCCACCTGAAACGTGCTTCTTTGACCCTGAAAAGAATTCTCAGAAAGTGTTAAATGACAACTTGCTGGGCTGATTTCAATTCAATCTGTTTTTGGAAACCGGATCAGAGAAGGGGTGCACTGTTCCCGGAGATACTGCAATAACGGGTCAATGCGTGGAGTGGACAGAGCAAGCTCCATTTCCAGCTCCCTGTTCTAAAAATCCATTTAATATATGGTCCCCAAATAGGGGACGTATCAGATATTAAACTGATAAGAACAGATACTACACTTGATCTTAGCCAAAAGGCCGAGAAGCGATAGCCTGAAATGGTTTGCCACTCCAGACGCCCCATGGCCCACAACCAGGACTCACTGTGGAGAGAGCCCAAAAGATGATTGCCCAGGGGAAGACATTTTTTTTCTAAACTCTGGATGCCTTCTCAAATGGCAGTTCTGGTGTGTGTGGGGGCGTGTGGGGGGTGTGTGGGGGTGTGTGGGGGTGTGTTCAAGTTGGGCCCAACGCGTTTTTAAAAAATCTGCCTAACTCCGCCTAATCTGCATAACTCCGCCTGATCTGCATAACTCCGCCCATCTGAACACACCCTCCATCCCTTTGGCGCTCCAGAGTGCAACTATTAGTGCAAGTCTGCAAATTGCCCCTTTAAAAAAAAAAAAGACAATCCCCCTGCCATGTGGTCTGCTGCTGTTCCAGCAGCAGACTGAAGACGGCGCCATTTTTCTCTGCCTTAGATAAGTCCAGAGCCCATTGTGACACGTGAGAGTTCCGGAGTCAATGGCTGAAGGCCCCATTGTGACAGCAGCAGCAGGTGAAGGTTCCGTGCATAGATTCTATCTACTGCAGGCAGGCAGGCAGGCAGCAGCAGCAGCGCACCCAGTTGGTCAAAAGCATTAGAATACTACTCACACAGTACAAGACAAAATAGACAAGACTAGCACATTCAAGATCATCACAGACACCATTTTTCCTTCTTTATTGAAATACATATCATACACCACATAATTAAAAGTCAGTGGTCCACAAGAGGGAGCCAATGTTTTACAAAGGAATTTGTGCATGCGGTCACAAATGTAGTATGTATGGCCGAACTACTCGTAGGATACTTCAATTTAAACACTTCATGCTGACAGACAGCAGGCAGGGGCCTAATTTTGTAGATGGCACAATATATTAGCAACACTGTTACAAAGGCCTCATTCGGGCCTACATCTTAACACACCTGTTGCAACCAGCAAAGATTGCTTGATTGATTGATTGATTGATTGCATATTGGATGCAATCCAATGCTGAACATGCACAGGTGAAAGCAAGGCACAGGAAATGTTGCAAACGGTCCAGTGAAATTGAGCAAATTGCTACATTTGCCACCTGAAACGTGCTTCTTTGACCCTGAAAAGAATTCTCAGAAAGTGTTAAATGACAACTTGCTGGGCTGATTTCAATTCAATCTGTTTTTGGAAACCGGATCAGAGAAGGGGTGCACTGTTCCCGGAGATACTGCAATAACGGGTCAATGCGTGGAGTGGACAGAGCAAGCTCCATTTCCAGCTCCCTGTTCTAAAAATCCATTTAATATATGGTCCCCAAATAGGGGACGTATCAGATATTAAACTGATAAGAACAGATACTACACTTGATCTTAGCCAAAAGGCCGAGAAGCGATAGCCTGAAATGGTTTGCCACTCCAGACGCCCCATGGCCCACAACCAGGACTCACTGTGGAGAGAGCCCAAAAGATGATTGCCCAGGGGAAGACATTTTTTTTCTAAACTCTGGATGCCTTCTCAAATGGCAGTTCTGGTGTGTGTGGGGGCGTGTGGGGGGTGTGTGGGGGTGTGTGGGGGTGTGTTCAAGTTGGGCCCAACGCGTTTTTAAAAAATCTGCCTAACTCCGCCTAATCTGCATAACTCCGCCTGATCTGCATAACTCCGCCCATCTGAACACACCCTCCATCCCTTTGGCGCTCCAGAGTGCAACTATTAGTGCAAGTCTGCAAATTGCCCCTTTAAAAAAAAAAAAGACAATCCCCCTGCCATGTGGTCTGCTGCTGTTCCAGCAGCAGACTGAAGACGGCGCCATTTTTCTCTGCCTTAGATAAGTCCAGAGCCCATTGTGACACGTGAGAGTTCCGGAGTCAATGGCTGAAGGCCCCATTGTGACAGCAGCAGCAGGTGAAGGTTCCGTGCATAGATTCTATCTACTGCAGGCAGGCAGGCAGGCAGCAGCAGCAGCGCACCCAGTTGGTCAAAAGCATTAGAATACTACTCACACAGTACAAGACAAAATAGACAAGACTAGCACATTCAAGATCATCACAGACACCATTTTTCCTTCTTTATTGAAATACATATCATACACCACATAATTAAAAGTCAGTGGTCCACAAGAGGGAGCCAATGTTTTACAAAGGAATTTGTGCATGCGGTCACAAATGTAGTATGTATGGCCGAACTACTCGTAGGATACTTCAATTTAAACACTTCATGCTGACAGACAGCAGGCAGGGGCCTAATTTTGTAGATGGCACAATATATTAGCAACACTGTTACAAAGGCCTCATTCGGGCCTACATCTTAACACACCTGTTGCAACCAGCAAAGATTGCTTGATTGATTGATTGATTGATTGCATATTGGATGCAATCCAATGCTGAACATGCACAGGTGAAAGCAAGGCACAGGAAATGTTGCAAACGGTCCAGTGAAATTGAGCAAATTGCTACATTTGCCACCTGAAACGTGCTTCTTTGACCCTGAAAAGAATTCTCAGAAAGTGTTAAATGACAACTTGCTGGGCTGATTTCAATTCAATCTGTTTTTGGAAACCGGATCAGAGAAGGGGTGCACTGTTCCCGGAGATACTGCAATAACGGGTCAATGCGTGGAGTGGACAGAGCAAGCTCCATTTCCAGCTCCCTGTTCTAAAAATCCATTTAATATATGGTCCCCAAATAGGGGACGTATCAGATATTAAACTGATAAGAACAGATACTACACTTGATCTTAGCCAAAAGGCCGAGAAGCGATAGCCTGAAATGGTTTGCCACTCCAGACGCCCCATGGCCCACAACCAGGACTCACTGTGGAGAGAGCCCAAAAGATGATTGCCCAGGGGAAGACATTTTTTTTCTAAACTCTGGATGCCTTCTCAAATGGCAGTTCTGGTGTGTGTGGGGGCGTGTGGGGGGTGTGTGGGGGTGTGTGGGGGTGTGTTCAAGTTGGGCCCAACGCGTTTTTAAAAAATCTGCCTAACTCCGCCTAATCTGCATAACTCCGCCTGATCTGCATAACTCCGCCCATCTGAACACACCCTCCATCCCTTTGGCGCTCCAGAGTGCAACTATTAGTGCAAGTCTGCAAATTGCCCCTTTAAAAAAAAAAAAGACAATCCCCCTGCCATGTGGTCTGCTGCTGTTCCAGCAGCAGACTGAAGACGGCGCCATTTTTCTCTGCCTTAGATAAGTCCAGAGCCCATTGTGACACGTGAGAGTTCCGGAGTCAATGGCTGAAGGCCCCATTGTGACAGCAGCAGCAGGTGAAGGTTCCGTGCATAGATTCTATCTACTGCAGGCAGGCAGGCAGGCAGCAGCAGCAGCGCACCCAGTTGGTCAAAAGCATTAGAATACTACTCACACAGTACAAGACAAAATAGACAAGACTAGCACATTCAAGATCATCACAGACACCATTTTTCCTTCTTTATTGAAATACATATCATACACCACATAATTAAAAGTCAGTGGTCCACAAGAGGGAGCCAATGTTTTACAAAGGAATTTGTGCATGCGGTCACAAATGTAGTATGTATGGCCGAACTACTCGTAGGATACTTCAATTTAAACACTTCATGCTGACAGACAGCAGGCAGGGGCCTAATTTTGTAGATGGCACAATATATTAGCAACACTGTTACAAAGGCCTCATTCGGGCCTACATCTTAACACACCTGTTGCAACCAGCAAAGATTGCTTGATTGATTGATTGATTGATTGCATATTGGATGCAATCCAATGCTGAACATGCACAGGTGAAAGCAAGGCACAGGAAATGTTGCAAACGGTCCAGTGAAATTGAGCAAATTGCTACATTTGCCACCTGAAACGTGCTTCTTTGACCCTGAAAAGAATTCTCAGAAAGTGTTAAATGACAACTTGCTGGGCTGATTTCAATTCAATCTGTTTTTGGAAACCGGATCAGAGAAGGGGTGCACTGTTCCCGGAGATACTGCAATAACGGGTCAATGCGTGGAGTGGACAGAGCAAGCTCCATTTCCAGCTCCCTGTTCTAAAAATCCATTTAATATATGGTCCCCAAATAGGGGACGTATCAGATATTAAACTGATAAGAACAGATACTACACTTGATCTTAGCCAAAAGGCCGAGAAGCGATAGCCTGAAATGGTTTGCCACTCCAGACGCCCCATGGCCCACAACCAGGACTCACTGTGGAGAGAGCCCAAAAGATGATTGCCCAGGGGAAGACATTTTTTTTCTAAACTCTGGATGCCTTCTCAAATGGCAGTTCTGGTGTGTGTGGGGGCGTGTGGGGGGTGTGTGGGGGTGTGTGGGGGTGTGTTCAAGTTGGGCCCAACGCGTTTTTAAAAAATCTGCCTAACTCCGCCTAATCTGCATAACTCCGCCTGATCTGCATAACTCCGCCCATCTGAACACACCCTCCATCCCTTTGGCGCTCCAGAGTGCAACTATTAGTGCAAGTCTGCAAATTGCCCCTTTAAAAAAAAAAAAGACAATCCCCCTGCCATGTGGTCTGCTGCTGTTCCAGCAGCAGACTGAAGACGGCGCCATTTTTCTCTGCCTTAGATAAGTCCAGAGCCCATTGTGACACGTGAGAGTTCCGGAGTCAATGGCTGAAGGCCCCATTGTGACAGCAGCAGCAGGTGAAGGTTCCGTGCATAGATTCTATCTACTGCAGGCAGGCAGGCAGGCAGCAGCAGCAGCGCACCCAGTTGGTCAAAAGCATTAGAATACTACTCACACAGTACAAGACAAAATAGACAAGACTAGCACATTCAAGATCATCACAGACACCATTTTTCCTTCTTTATTGAAATACATATCATACACCACATAATTAAAAGTCAGTGGTCCACAAGAGGGAGCCAATGTTTTACAAAGGAATTTGTGCATGCGGTCACAAATGTAGTATGTATGGCCGAACTACTCGTAGGATACTTCAATTTAAACACTTCATGCTGACAGACAGCAGGCAGGGGCCTAATTTTGTAGATGGCACAATATATTAGCAACACTGTTACAAAGGCCTCATTCGGGCCTACATCTTAACACACCTGTTGCAACCAGCAAAGATTGCTTGATTGATTGATTGATTGATTGCATATTGGATGCAATCCAATGCTGAACATGCACAGGTGAAAGCAAGGCACAGGAAATGTTGCAAACGGTCCAGTGAAATTGAGCAAATTGCTACATTTGCCACCTGAAACGTGCTTCTTTGACCCTGAAAAGAATTCTCAGAAAGTGTTAAATGACAACTTGCTGGGCTGATTTCAATTCAATCTGTTTTTGGAAACCGGATCAGAGAAGGGGTGCACTGTTCCCGGAGATACTGCAATAACGGGTCAATGCGTGGAGTGGACAGAGCAAGCTCCATTTCCAGCTCCCTGTTCTAAAAATCCATTTAATATATGGTCCCCAAATAGGGGACGTATCAGATATTAAACTGATAAGAACAGATACTACACTTGATCTTAGCCAAAAGGCCGAGAAGCGATAGCCTGAAATGGTTTGCCACTCCAGACGCCCCATGGCCCACAACCAGGACTCACTGTGGAGAGAGCCCAAAAGATGATTGCCCAGGGGAAGACATTTTTTTTCTAAACTCTGGATGCCTTCTCAAATGGCAGTTCTGGTGTGTGTGGGGGCGTGTGGGGGGTGTGTGTGGGGGTGTGTGGGGGTGTGTTCAAGTTGGGCCCAACGCGTTTTTAAAAAATCTGCCTAACTCCGCCTAATCTGCATAACTCCGCCTGATCTGCATAACTCCGCCCATCTGAACACACCCTCCATCCCTTTGGCGCTCCAGAGTGCAACTATTAGTGCAAGTCTGCAAATTGCCCCTTTAAAAAAAAAAAAGACAATCCCCCTGCCATGTGGTCTGCTGCTGTTCCAGCAGCAGACTGAAGACGGCGCCATTTTTCTCTGCCTTAGATAAGTCCAGAGCCCATTGTGACACGTGAGAGTTCCGGAGTCAATGGCTGAAGGCCCCATTGTGACAGCAGCAGCAGGTGAAGGTTCCGTGCATAGATTCTATCTACTGCAGGCAGGCAGGCAGGCAGCAGCAGCAGCGCACCCAGTTGGTCAAAAGCATTAGAATACTACTCACACAGTACAAGACAAAATAGACAAGACTAGCACATTCAAGATCATCACAGACACCATTTTTCCTTCTTTATTGAAATACATATCATACACCACATAATTAAAAGTCAGTGGTCCACAAGAGGGAGCCAATGTTTTACAAAGGAATTTGTGCATGCGGTCACAAATGTAGTATGTATGGCCGAACTACTCGTAGGATACTTCAATTTAAACACTTCATGCTGACAGACAGCAGGCAGGGGCCTAATTTTGTAGATGGCACAATATATTAGCAACACTGTTACAAAGGCCTCATTCGGGCCTACATCTTAACACACCTGTTGCAACCAGCAAAGATTGCTTGATTGATTGATTGATTGATTGCATATTGGATGCAATCCAATGCTGAACATGCACAGGTGAAAGCAAGGCACAGGAAATGTTGCAAACGGTCCAGTGAAATTGAGCAAATTGCTACATTTGCCACCTGAAACGTGCTTCTTTGACCCTGAAAAGAATTCTCAGAAAGTGTTAAATGACAACTTGCTGGGCTGATTTCAATTCAATCTGTTTTTGGAAACCGGATCAGAGAAGGGGTGCACTGTTCCCGGAGATACTGCAATAACGGGTCAATGCGTGGAGTGGACAGAGCAAGCTCCATTTCCAGCTCCCTGTTCTAAAAATCCATTTAATATATGGTCCCCAAATAGGGGACGTATCAGATATTAAACTGATAAGAACAGATACTACACTTGATCTTAGCCAAAAGGCCGAGAAGCGATAGCCTGAAATGGTTTGCCACTCCAGACGCCCCATGGCCCACAACCAGGACTCACTGTGGAGAGAGCCCAAAAGATGATTGCCCAGGGGAAGACATTTTTTTTCTAAACTCTGGATGCCTTCTCAAATGGCAGTTCTGGTGTGTGTGGGGGCGTGTGGGGGGTGTGTGGGGGTGTGTGGGGGTGTGTTCAAGTTGGGCCCAACGCGTTTTTAAAAAATCTGCCTAACTCCGCCTAATCTGCATAACTCCGCCTGATCTGCATAACTCCGCCCATCTGAACACACCCTCCATCCCTTTGGCGCTCCAGAGTGCAACTATTAGTGCAAGTCTGCAAATTGCCCCTTTAAAAAAAAAAAAGACAATCCCCCTGCCATGTGGTCTGCTGCTGTTCCAGCAGCAGACTGAAGACGGCGCCATTTTTCTCTGCCTTAGATAAGTCCAGAGCCCATTGTGACACGTGAGAGTTCCGGAGTCAATGGCTGAAGGCCCCATTGTGACAGCAGCAGCAGGTGAAGGTTCCGTGCATAGATTCTATCTACTGCAGGCAGGCAGGCAGGCAGCAGCAGCAGCGCACCCAGTTGGTCAAAAGCATTAGAATACTACTCACACAGTACAAGACAAAATAGACAAGACTAGCACATTCAAGATCATCACAGACACCATTTTTCCTTCTTTATTGAAATACATATCATACACCACATAATTAAAAGTCAGTGGTCCACAAGAGGGAGCCAATGTTTTACAAAGGAATTTGTGCATGCGGTCACAAATGTAGTATGTATGGCCGAACTACTCGTAGGATACTTCAATTTAAACACTTCATGCTGACAGACAGCAGGCAGGGGCCTAATTTTGTAGATGGCACAATATATTAGCAACACTGTTACAAAGGCCTCATTCGGGCCTACATCTTAACACACCTGTTGCAACCAGCAAAGATTGCTTGATTGATTGATTGATTGATTGCATATTGGATGCAATCCAATGCTGAACATGCACAGGTGAAAGCAAGGCACAGGAAATGTTGCAAACGGTCCAGTGAAATTGAGCAAATTGCTACATTTGCCACCTGAAACGTGCTTCTTTGACCCTGAAAAGAATTCTCAGAAAGTGTTAAATGACAACTTGCTGGGCTGATTTCAATTCAATCTGTTTTTGGAAACCGGATCAGAGAAGGGGTGCACTGTTCCCGGAGATACTGCAATAACGGGTCAATGCGTGGAGTGGACAGAGCAAGCTCCATTTCCAGCTCCCTGTTCTAAAAATCCATTTAATATATGGTCCCCAAATAGGGGACGTATCAGATATTAAACTGATAAGAACAGATACTACACTTGATCTTAGCCAAAAGGCCGAGAAGCGATAGCCTGAAATGGTTTGCCACTCCAGACGCCCCATGGCCCACAACCAGGACTCACTGTGGAGAGAGCCCAAAAGATGATTGCCCAGGGGAAGACATTTTTTTTCTAAACTCTGGATGCCTTCTCAAATGGCAGTTCTGGTGTGTGTGGGGGCGTGTGGGGGGTGTGTGGGGGTGTGTGGGGGTGTGTTCAAGTTGGGCCCAACGCGTTTTTAAAAAATCTGCCTAACTCCGCCTAATCTGCATAACTCCGCCTGATCTGCATAACTCCGCCCATCTGAACACACCCTCCATCCCTTTGGCGCTCCAGAGTGCAACTATTAGTGCAAGTCTGCAAATTGCCCCTTTAAAAAAAAAAAAGACAATCCCCCTGCCATGTGGTCTGCTGCTGTTCCAGCAGCAGACTGAAGACGGCGCCATTTTTCTCTGCCTTAGATAAGTCCAGAGCCCATTGTGACACGTGAGAGTTCCGGAGTCAATGGCTGAAGGCCCCATTGTGACAGCAGCAGCAGGTGAAGGTTCCGTGCATAGATTCTATCTACTGCAGGCAGGCAGGCAGGCAGCAGCAGCAGCGCACCCAGTTGGTCAAAAGCATTAGAATACTACTCACACAGTACAAGACAAAATAGACAAGACTAGCACATTCAAGATCATCACAGACACCATTTTTCCTTCTTTATTGAAATACATATCATACACCACATAATTAAAAGTCAGTGGTCCACAAGAGGGAGCCAATGTTTTACAAAGGAATTTGTGCATGCGGTCACAAATGTAGTATGTATGGCCGAACTACTCGTAGGATACTTCAATTTAAACACTTCATGCTGACAGACAGCAGGCAGGGGCCTAATTTTGTAGATGGCACAATATATTAGCAACACTGTTACAAAGGCCTCATTCGGGCCTACATCTTAACACACCTGTTGCAACCAGCAAAGATTGCTTGATTGATTGATTGATTGATTGCATATTGGATGCAATCCAATGCTGAACATGCACAGGTGAAAGCAAGGCACAGGAAATGTTGCAAACGGTCCAGTGAAATTGAGCAAATTGCTACATTTGCCACCTGAAACGTGCTTCTTTGACCCTGAAAAGAATTCTCAGAAAGTGTTAAATGACAACTTGCTGGGCTGATTTCAATTCAATCTGTTTTTGGAAACCGGATCAGAGAAGGGGTGCACTGTTCCCGGAGATACTGCAATAACGGGTCAATGCGTGGAGTGGACAGAGCAAGCTCCATTTCCAGCTCCCTGTTCTAAAAATCCATTTAATATATGGTCCCCAAATAGGGGACGTATCAGATATTAAACTGATAAGAACAGATACTACACTTGATCTTAGCCAAAAGGCCGAGAAGCGATAGCCTGAAATGGTTTGCCACTCCAGACGCCCCATGGCCCACAACCAGGACTCACTGTGGAGAGAGCCCAAAAGATGATTGCCCAGGGGAAGACATTTTTTTTCTAAACTCTGGATGCCTTCTCAAATGGCAGTTCTGGTGTGTGTGGGGGCGTGTGGGGGGTGTGTGGGGGTGTGTGGGGGTGTGTTCAAGTTGGGCCCAACGCGTTTTTAAAAAATCTGCCTAACTCCGCCTAATCTGCATAACTCCGCCTGATCTGCATAACTCCGCCCATCTGAACACACCCTCCATCCCTTTGGCGCTCCAGAGTGCAACTATTAGTGCAAGTCTGCAAATTGCCCCTTTAAAAAAAAAAAAGACAATCCCCCTGCCATGTGGTCTGCTGCTGTTCCAGCAGCAGACTGAAGACGGCGCCATTTTTCTCTGCCTTAGATAAGTCCAGAGCCCATTGTGACACGTGAGAGTTCCGGAGTCAATGGCTGAAGGCCCCATTGTGACAGCAGCAGCAGGTGAAGGTTCCGTGCATAGATTCTATCTACTGCAGGCAGGCAGGCAGGCAGCAGCAGCAGCGCACCCAGTTGGTCAAAAGCATTAGAATACTACTCACACAGTACAAGACAAAATAGACAAGACTAGCACATTCAAGATCATCACAGACACCATTTTTCCTTCTTTATTGAAATACATATCATACACCACATAATTAAAAGTCAGTGGTCCACAAGAGGGAGCCAATGTTTTACAAAGGAATTTGTGCATGCGGTCACAAATGTAGTATGTATGGCCGAACTACTCGTAGGATACTTCAATTTAAACACTTCATGCTGACAGACAGCAGGCAGGGGCCTAATTTTGTAGATGGCACAATATATTAGCAACACTGTTACAAAGGCCTCATTCGGGCCTACATCTTAACACACCTGTTGCAACCAGCAAAGATTGCTTGATTGATTGATTGATTGATTGCATATTGGATGCAATCCAATGCTGAACATGCACAGGTGAAAGCAAGGCACAGGAAATGTTGCAAACGGTCCAGTGAAATTGAGCAAATTGCTACATTTGCCACCTGAAACGTGCTTCTTTGACCCTGAAAAGAATTCTCAGAAAGTGTTAAATGACAACTTGCTGGGCTGATTTCAATTCAATCTGTTTTTGGAAACCGGATCAGAGAAGGGGTGCACTGTTCCCGGAGATACTGCAATAACGGGTCAATGCGTGGAGTGGACAGAGCAAGCTCCATTTCCAGCTCCCTGTTCTAAAAATCCATTTAATATATGGTCCCCAAATAGGGGACGTATCAGATATTAAACTGATAAGAACAGATACTACACTTGATCTTAGCCAAAAGGCCGAGAAGCGATAGCCTGAAATGGTTTGCCACTCCAGACGCCCCATGGCCCACAACCAGGACTCACTGTGGAGAGAGCCCAAAAGATGATTGCCCAGGGGAAGACATTTTTTTTCTAAACTCTGGATGCCTTCTCAAATGGCAGTTCTGGTGTGTGTGGGGGCGTGTGGGGGGTGTGTGGGGGTGTGTGGGGGTGTGTTCAAGTTGGGCCCAACGCGTTTTTAAAAAATCTGCCTAACTCCGCCTAATCTGCATAACTCCGCCTGATCTGCATAACTCCGCCCATCTGAACACACCCTCCATCCCTTTGGCGCTCCAGAGTGCAACTATTAGTGCAAGTCTGCAAATTGCCCCTTTAAAAAAAAAAAAGACAATCCCCCTGCCATGTGGTCTGCTGCTGTTCCAGCAGCAGACTGAAGACGGCGCCATTTTTCTCTGCCTTAGATAAGTCCAGAGCCCATTGTGACACGTGAGAGTTCCGGAGTCAATGGCTGAAGGCCCCATTGTGACAGCAGCAGCAGGTGAAGGTTCCGTGCATAGATTCTATCTACTGCAGGCAGGCAGGCAGGCAGCAGCAGCAGCGCACCCAGTTGGTCAAAAGCATTAGAATACTACTCACACAGTACAAGACAAAATAGACAAGACTAGCACATTCAAGATCATCACAGACACCATTTTTCCTTCTTTATTGAAATACATATCATACACCACATAATTAAAAGTCAGTGGTCCACAAGAGGGAGCCAATGTTTTACAAAGGAATTTGTGCATGCGGTCACAAATGTAGTATGTATGGCCGAACTACTCGTAGGATACTTCAATTTAAACACTTCATGCTGACAGACAGCAGGCAGGGGCCTAATTTTGTAGATGGCACAATATATTAGCAACACTGTTACAAAGGCCTCATTCGGGCCTACATCTTAACACACCTGTTGCAACCAGCAAAGATTGCTTGATTGATTGATTGATTGATTGCATATTGGATGCAATCCAATGCTGAACATGCACAGGTGAAAGCAAGGCACAGGAAATGTTGCAAACGGTCCAGTGAAATTGAGCAAATTGCTACATTTGCCACCTGAAACGTGCTTCTTTGACCCTGAAAAGAATTCTCAGAAAGTGTTAAATGACAACTTGCTGGGCTGATTTCAATTCAATCTGTTTTTGGAAACCGGATCAGAGAAGGGGTGCACTGTTCCCGGAGATACTGCAATAACGGGTCAATGCGTGGAGTGGACAGAGCAAGCTCCATTTCCAGCTCCCTGTTCTAAAAATCCATTTAATATATGGTCCCCAAATAGGGGACGTATCAGATATTAAACTGATAAGAACAGATACTACACTTGATCTTAGCCAAAAGGCCGAGAAGCGATAGCCTGAAATGGTTTGCCACTCCAGACGCCCCATGGCCCACAACCAGGACTCACTGTGGAGAGAGCCCAAAAGATGATTGCCCAGGGGAAGACATTTTTTTTCTAAACTCTGGATGCCTTCTCAAATGGCAGTTCTGGTGTGTGTGGGGGCGTGTGGGGGGTGTGTGGGGGTGTGTGGGGGTGTGTTCAAGTTGGGCCCAACGCGTTTTTAAAAAATCTGCCTAACTCCGCCTAATCTGCATAACTCCGCCTGATCTGCATAACTCCGCCCATCTGAACACACCCTCCATCCCTTTGGCGCTCCAGAGTGCAACTATTAGTGCAAGTCTGCAAATTGCCCCTTTAAAAAAAAAAAAGACAATCCCCCTGCCATGTGGTCTGCTGCTGTTCCAGCAGCAGACTGAAGACGGCGCCATTTTTCTCTGCCTTAGATAAGTCCAGAGCCCATTGTGACACGTGAGAGTTCCGGAGTCAATGGCTGAAGGCCCCATTGTGACAGCAGCAGCAGGTGAAGGTTCCGTGCATAGATTCTATCTACTGCAGGCAGGCAGGCAGGCAGCAGCAGCAGCGCACCCAGTTGGTCAAAAGCATTAGAATACTACTCACACAGTACAAGACAAAATAGACAAGACTAGCACATTCAAGATCATCACAGACACCATTTTTCCTTCTTTATTGAAATACATATCATACACCACATAATTAAAAGTCAGTGGTCCACAAGAGGGAGCCAATGTTTTACAAAGGAATTTGTGCATGCGGTCACAAATGTAGTATGTATGGCCGAACTACTCGTAGGATACTTCAATTTAAACACTTCATGCTGACAGACAGCAGGCAGGGGCCTAATTTTGTAGATGGCACAATATATTAGCAACACTGTTACAAAGGCCTCATTCGGGCCTACATCTTAACACACCTGTTGCAACCAGCAAAGATTGCTTGATTGATTGATTGATTGATTGCATATTGGATGCAATCCAATGCTGAACATGCACAGGTGAAAGCAAGGCACAGGAAATGTTGCAAACGGTCCAGTGAAATTGAGCAAATTGCTACATTTGCCACCTGAAACGTGCTTCTTTGACCCTGAAAAGAATTCTCAGAAAGTGTTAAATGACAACTTGCTGGGCTGATTTCAATTCAATCTGTTTTTGGAAACCGGATCAGAGAAGGGGTGCACTGTTCCCGGAGATACTGCAATAACGGGTCAATGCGTGGAGTGGACAGAGCAAGCTCCATTTCCAGCTCCCTGTTCTAAAAATCCATTTAATATATGGTCCCCAAATAGGGGACGTATCAGATATTAAACTGATAAGAACAGATACTACACTTGATCTTAGCCAAAAGGCCGAGAAGCGATAGCCTGAAATGGTTTGCCACTCCAGACGCCCCATGGCCCACAACCAGGACTCACTGTGGAGAGAGCCCAAAAGATGATTGCCCAGGGGAAGACATTTTTTTTCTAAACTCTGGATGCCTTCTCAAATGGCAGTTCTGGTGTGTGTGGGGGCGTGTGGGGGGTGTGTGGGGGTGTGTGGGGGTGTGTTCAAGTTGGGCCCAACGCGTTTTTAAAAAATCTGCCTAACTCCGCCTAATCTGCATAACTCCGCCTGATCTGCATAACTCCGCCCATCTGAACACACCCTCCATCCCTTTGGCGCTCCAGAGTGCAACTATTAGTGCAAGTCTGCAAATTGCCCCTTTAAAAAAAAAAAAGACAATCCCCCTGCCATGTGGTCTGCTGCTGTTCCAGCAGCAGACTGAAGACGGCGCCATTTTTCTCTGCCTTAGATAAGTCCAGAGCCCATTGTGACACGTGAGAGTTCCGGAGTCAATGGCTGAAGGCCCCATTGTGACAGCAGCAGCAGGTGAAGGTTCCGTGCATAGATTCTATCTACTGCAGGCAGGCAGGCAGGCAGCAGCAGCAGCGCACCCAGTTGGTCAAAAGCATTAGAATACTACTCACACAGTACAAGACAAAATAGACAAGACTAGCACATTCAAGATCATCACAGACACCATTTTTCCTTCTTTATTGAAATACATATCATACACCACATAATTAAAAGTCAGTGGTCCACAAGAGGGAGCCAATGTTTTACAAAGGAATTTGTGCATGCGGTCACAAATGTAGTATGTATGGCCGAACTACTCGTAGGATACTTCAATTTAAACACTTCATGCTGACAGACAGCAGGCAGGGGCCTAATTTTGTAGATGGCACAATATATTAGCAACACTGTTACAAAGGCCTCATTCGGGCCTACATCTTAACACACCTGTTGCAACCAGCAAAGATTGCTTGATTGATTGATTGATTGATTGCATATTGGATGCAATCCAATGCTGAACATGCACAGGTGAAAGCAAGGCACAGGAAATGTTGCAAACGGTCCAGTGAAATTGAGCAAATTGCTACATTTGCCACCTGAAACGTGCTTCTTTGACCCTGAAAAGAATTCTCAGAAAGTGTTAAATGACAACTTGCTGGGCTGATTTCAATTCAATCTGTTTTTGGAAACCGGATCAGAGAAGGGGTGCACTGTTCCCGGAGATACTGCAATAACGGGTCAATGCGTGGAGTGGACAGAGCAAGCTCCATTTCCAGCTCCCTGTTCTAAAAATCCATTTAATATATGGTCCCCAAATAGGGGACGTATCAGATATTAAACTGATAAGAACAGATACTACACTTGATCTTAGCCAAAAGGCCGAGAAGCGATAGCCTGAAATGGTTTGCCACTCCAGACGCCCCATGGCCCACAACCAGGACTCACTGTGGAGAGAGCCCAAAAGATGATTGCCCAGGGGAAGACATTTTTTTTCTAAACTCTGGATGCCTTCTCAAATGGCAGTTCTGGTGTGTGTGGGGGCGTGTGGGGGGTGTGTGGGGGTGTGTGGGGGTGTGTTCAAGTTGGGCCCAACGCGTTTTTAAAAAATCTGCCTAACTCCGCCTAATCTGCATAACTCCGCCTGATCTGCATAACTCCGCCCATCTGAACACACCCTCCATCCCTTTGGCGCTCCAGAGTGCAACTATTAGTGCAAGTCTGCAAATTGCCCCTTTAAAAAAAAAAAAGACAATCCCCCTGCCATGTGGTCTGCTGCTGTTCCAGCAGCAGACTGAAGACGGCGCCATTTTTCTCTGCCTTAGATAAGTCCAGAGCCCATTGTGACACGTGAGAGTTCCGGAGTCAATGGCTGAAGGCCCCATTGTGACAGCAGCAGCAGGTGAAGGTTCCGTGCATAGATTCTATCTACTGCAGGCAGGCAGGCAGGCAGCAGCAGCAGCGCACCCAGTTGGTCAAAAGCATTAGAATACTACTCACACAGTACAAGACAAAATAGACAAGACTAGCACATTCAAGATCATCACAGACACCATTTTTCCTTCTTTATTGAAATACATATCATACACCACATAATTAAAAGTCAGTGGTCCACAAGAGGGAGCCAATGTTTTACAAAGGAATTTGTGCATGCGGTCACAAATGTAGTATGTATGGCCGAACTACTCGTAGGATACTTCAATTTAAACACTTCATGCTGACAGACAGCAGGCAGGGGCCTAATTTTGTAGATGGCACAATATATTAGCAACACTGTTACAAAGGCCTCATTCGGGCCTACATCTTAACACACCTGTTGCAACCAGCAAAGATTGCTTGATTGATTGATTGATTGATTGCATATTGGATGCAATCCAATGCTGAACATGCACAGGTGAAAGCAAGGCACAGGAAATGTTGCAAACGGTCCAGTGAAATTGAGCAAATTGCTACATTTGCCACCTGAAACGTGCTTCTTTGACCCTGAAAAGAATTCTCAGAAAGTGTTAAATGACAACTTGCTGGGCTGATTTCAATTCAATCTGTTTTTGGAAACCGGATCAGAGAAGGGGTGCACTGTTCCCGGAGATACTGCAATAACGGGTCAATGCGTGGAGTGGACAGAGCAAGCTCCATTTCCAGCTCCCTGTTCTAAAAATCCATTTAATATATGGTCCCCAAATAGGGGACGTATCAGATATTAAACTGATAAGAACAGATACTACACTTGATCTTAGCCAAAAGGCCGAGAAGCGATAGCCTGAAATGGTTTGCCACTCCAGACGCCCCATGGCCCACAACCAGGACTCACTGTGGAGAGAGCCCAAAAGATGATTGCCCAGGGGAAGACATTTTTTTTCTAAACTCTGGATGCCTTCTCAAATGGCAGTTCTGGTGTGTGTGGGGGCGTGTGGGGGGTGTGTGGGGGTGTGTGGGGGTGTGTTCAAGTTGGGCCCAACGCGTTTTTAAAAAATCTGCCTAACTCCGCCTAATCTGCATAACTCCGCCTGATCTGCATAACTCCGCCCATCTGAACACACCCTCCATCCCTTTGGCGCTCCAGAGTGCAACTATTAGTGCAAGTCTGCAAATTGCCCCTTTAAAAAAAAAAAAGACAATCCCCCTGCCATGTGGTCTGCTGCTGTTCCAGCAGCAGACTGAAGACGGCGCCATTTTTCTCTGCCTTAGATAAGTCCAGAGCCCATTGTGACACGTGAGAGTTCCGGAGTCAATGGCTGAAGGCCCCATTGTGACAGCAGCAGCAGGTGAAGGTTCCGTGCATAGATTCTATCTACTGCAGGCAGGCAGGCAGGCAGCAGCAGCAGCGCACCCAGTTGGTCAAAAGCATTAGAATACTACTCACACAGTACAAGACAAAATAGACAAGACTAGCACATTCAAGATCATCACAGACACCATTTTTCCTTCTTTATTGAAATACATATCATACACCACATAATTAAAAGTCAGTGGTCCACAAGAGGGAGCCAATGTTTTACAAAGGAATTTGTGCATGCGGTCACAAATGTAGTATGTATGGCCGAACTACTCGTAGGATACTTCAATTTAAACACTTCATGCTGACAGACAGCAGGCAGGGGCCTAATTTTGTAGATGGCACAATATATTAGCAACACTGTTACAAAGGCCTCATTCGGGCCTACATCTTAACACACCTGTTGCAACCAGCAAAGATTGCTTGATTGATTGATTGATTGATTGCATATTGGATGCAATCCAATGCTGAACATGCACAGGTGAAAGCAAGGCACAGGAAATGTTGCAAACGGTCCAGTGAAATTGAGCAAATTGCTACATTTGCCACCTGAAACGTGCTTCTTTGACCCTGAAAAGAATTCTCAGAAAGTGTTAAATGACAACTTGCTGGGCTGATTTCAATTCAATCTGTTTTTGGAAACCGGATCAGAGAAGGGGTGCACTGTTCCCGGAGATACTGCAATAACGGGTCAATGCGTGGAGTGGACAGAGCAAGCTCCATTTCCAGCTCCCTGTTCTAAAAATCCATTTAATATATGGTCCCCAAATAGGGGACGTATCAGATATTAAACTGATAAGAACAGATACTACACTTGATCTTAGCCAAAAGGCCGAGAAGCGATAGCCTGAAATGGTTTGCCACTCCAGACGCCCCATGGCCCACAACCAGGACTCACTGTGGAGAGAGCCCAAAAGATGATTGCCCAGGGGAAGACATTTTTTTTCTAAACTCTGGATGCCTTCTCAAATGGCAGTTCTGGTGTGTGTGGGGGCGTGTGGGGGGTGTGTGGGGGTGTGTGGGGGTGTGTTCAAGTTGGGCCCAACGCGTTTTTAAAAAATCTGCCTAACTCCGCCTAATCTGCATAACTCCGCCTGATCTGCATAACTCCGCCCATCTGAACACACCCTCCATCCCTTTGGCGCTCCAGAGTGCAACTATTAGTGCAAGTCTGCAAATTGCCCCTTTAAAAAAAAAAAAGACAATCCCCCTGCCATGTGGTCTGCTGCTGTTCCAGCAGCAGACTGAAGACGGCGCCATTTTTCTCTGCCTTAGATAAGTCCAGAGCCCATTGTGACACGTGAGAGTTCCGGAGTCAATGGCTGAAGGCCCCATTGTGACAGCAGCAGCAGGTGAAGGTTCCGTGCATAGATTCTATCTACTGCAGGCAGGCAGGCAGGCAGCAGCAGCAGCGCACCCAGTTGGTCAAAAGCATTAGAATACTACTCACACAGTACAAGACAAAATAGACAAGACTAGCACATTCAAGATCATCACAGACACCATTTTTCCTTCTTTATTGAAATACATATCATACACCACATAATTAAAAGTCAGTGGTCCACAAGAGGGAGCCAATGTTTTACAAAGGAATTTGTGCATGCGGTCACAAATGTAGT